>NW_016160848.1:0-50974 GCF_001687245.7 Rhagoletis zephyria | reverse complement strand
CTTTTTTTTTTTTTTTTTTTTTTTTTTGTAAGCCGATACGGTCTAATGTATCTACTCGTACATATGTGCACAAACATCAACAAAATTTGCCCAAATCAATATGCGCCAAAGCGACAAACGATTTATTGAGAAATCTCCCGATGACTGGTCGTTAAGCTGACGATGTTTTTTGTTTTGCTAATTTTGGCAACACTGATGAAATGATGCCAACAATATAAATCACAACAGCAGCCAACAACTGATGACAACCTTTGCTGGCTATAAAAACTATCAGCGATAAAAAAAGATTTACTGAGGGCCAAGCGACGCCAGTAGATAGCAACAATTTCAAAGTGGCAGCTGTGAAATGCGAACGGTGGCAGCTAAATAGCATACGCAACAATAACAGCAAAAAAATCGCCAAAATGTTGATAGCAGCCAGGCAAAAACAAAAAATAATACATATTAACAAAGTTAATCGTTAAAATTCCAAACACGAGTTTTCGCGTGAAAACCTTTGCTTTAATTTGCATTGCATTTGTTGTTGGTGCTGCCGTTGCCGCGTTTTGCTCAAATTGTTTACATTTTGTTATCGAATTAAATTATCTACACACATACATATGTACATATGTTGTTATTGTTTACAATTCACTTTTTCCATTTGTATTTGATTGTTGTTTTTTTTTGTTTGTTTCACAAGAAGAGTTGACCTTTAAAAAAGCCATTTCACCTCGAAGGAGTTCCACACATGGCGTTATTTTTTTTGTTTTAACTTTTTTCTTTGATCATTTATTGATTTTATGCTTGATGCGTATTTTCTGAATAGTTCGCATGTGTATGTATACTCGCATATCGTGGACATTTGTATGCATCCCCACAAATGACTGTTTGATGAGCCAAAAATGACCACAAAGCTGTGGTCCAACGATTTCCCAAATCGCTTAGCCAACCAATTAGCTGCTACAGTCAGCTGCTGTATCAGCTGTCGGTCTTATTTGCAATGACTGGTCACAGGAGTTTGCATGTACATATGTAAATAAATATGTATGCACCTTTTTTGAGTCCCGACATCCCGGAATCAAGCCCTCGGGATCCCGGGATACCGGAATATAATTTAATTTACGACCAAATTAAAATAAAATGAAATTCAAACACTGTAATGGCATAAAAGAGTTATAATTCTAACACTACTATTATTCTATGTTATAATACATATATATATAACATATATATGAGGCATTATTTTTCATATCGGATACCAAATTTGGTGTGACAATTTCGACTGGCTTTACATTTTTCCTTTTTTTCTTCGGAGATATGATCTGTAAAATTTTGGGACTATTTCGTGATTCTGACTAATCATGTGCTTCTTCAAATTGTTATATTTCGAGTTCTGTTCAACGTAGAGACTGCATTGTTAAAACTCACAAAATAAACCTCCTCCTCATAAAAAAATAGTTCAACTGTTAATAGCTAAATTAACTTTAAAACGACGTTAGGATGAAGTAGAGCCCGAGATATAACGATTTGAAGAAGTACATGAATGGTCAGAATCACGAAAAACTCGAACTTTGACAGATGACATCTCCGAAGAAAAAAAGAAAAAAAATATCCTCGAATACAATATTAGCTTATTTCATGTATGGAACCCATAAAAAAATTGAAGCGAACCGGTGACATGATATCATTTCTTTTACGAAATCCGTCCGACTTGTATACATAAGTATATATATGTTGTGGCATACTAATATTACTACACATATGTGTATATGTATAAATATTTTATGTAAGTGTAAAGATGATCTGTTACTTTTAAATTTTTGTAAAAATTACTGCGACTGCTTTATGAATTTTAAATCCATAGTTTTTAGTTTATTGAGTTTGTAAAATCAAGTCTAGTTTGTCAGCATATTTTAATTAATGGTAATATTATCCTGAAATATCATCCCGTGATCCCGGGATTACCAATTTAAGATTCCGAAATCCCGAGATTCACAAAATGATCCGGGATTGGATGCCTAAGTATGCACATATTTACAGCCGTCGACCGCAGTGTCATTATTGCAGGTTAAATTTTTTTCTTGAAAGCATCAAAAAATCTTCGCAATCGATCCTTGTTAGGTCATTCCTTGTCTTATATGTAATCAAGGGCTAATGTGAAGATGTCCCTTCGGCTTTCCGTCGCAGCCTTTGGTAATAAACCCAGTGATAAATCGAATAGTTGCAAAAATGTTCTAAAATTTCAGATTAAAAAGTTCAAATTTTGATGAAAATTTTTCTAAATTTTAGATAAATTTTGAAACCTTTATTTATATGGTTTTGGCTTTCGTAAACCCACTAAATTTGATACCCTTCCTTTAATAATTCCTTTAACTTAGAGGGGATCTAGCTACCTCCATTGGCCTGCTAACAGGCCATGTTGCCATTGGAAAGCATGAGGAGAGGCTAGGGATCCCCCACAATGACTTCTGCAAATAATGCAGAGATGAAAAAGAGCCGGAAACCTTATGGCATCTGCTATACGAATGCCCCGCACTTTGCAAAAGAAGACGAAAGTTCTTGGGCTCAGAAATTTTCGAAGATTTAATCAACATAGACGAAGTAGGAATACGACCACTATTAAGTCTCGTAGTTTCGTAGACTCTACGCGATGGTTTGAGTAGAAGGGTTCTGAAATCCCTAGTGGTATCCCAACGGTCCCAAGATCTTAAGGGCCTAGGTGTGCTAGAGCGGTCACTTCAACCTAACCTAGCCACTTCAACCTAACCTAGCTAACCAGTGGCAACCCTCTTTAAAATATTTCGAGCTACAACCTACTTCGCCTGACACCTACATATATCGTGATACATATTTTAATTTTCTAACTTCTTTAATTTAAGCTACTTAAATTCGGATTTTCAAACAGGTGGCAACCTTCATAAATATAATTTAGAAATAAGTAAATCCCTCTAAATAATTTGTGTTTATTTTTTACACAACCCTATTTAATATTCTAAATGTTGAAAGTAAAGATTTCTTAAGATTCTTTTATTCGACGTCCATATTTTAATATTTTAATTTATAGAAACTAGATGATTTTCTCTGTGAAAAGTTTCCAAGCGAAGGGGTAAAATAAATGAAAAACTAAGAAAATTCCATAGAGATTCCTTATTGGTTTTATGTGAAAATTCCTACACAGTATATTAATAAAAAATTTATCTTAAAAATTATATTTCGTAGATTTAATCTATAGAGACAATATCTAAGTATATTGATTGATTAGGAAGTTTTTTCTCTGTGCGATCATATAAAGAAATAGAAATCTCAAATCTTCTTAAAGAAATTCGGCACTTCAAAATCACTTCAAAAACAAAAAAAGAAGTAAGCTTTCGAACTAAAGAGGGTAGTTTCAAACTTTATTCCTTCATATGGAATAATGGACATAATCAAATGCATACAAAACTCAAAGGACTGATGATGCTCCAGAGAAAATACTCTTCGACTGGCTGACCACCGAAAGCAATGGTATAACAAAGATTGAAGACACTTGTGTGCTCTGGGTTGGAAATTTTTATTTCGAAAGGCTGTGTTGAGTTGAGAGACAGTTGCCAGAATTGCCCAGTAAACCACAGTCAGATTTAACCGTGCACTGAAAGACTGGTCCTAACTATCTAAGGAGAAGTTAAATCTTCAAGGGAGTTTACATGCATTTTACTATACATGGATTGCAAGTAACTGACCGCAACTAATCCTTTCTGCAAATGATGCTGCTTCAACTCGGAGTTGGCAGCAATACAAATTTCGTAAGCAGCTGATCTCCTCCAATTATCCCCAACGTAATTCATTGCATGTCTCTTTATGCTAACTACATACACACATATGTACATATGTACTTTGCTAGGGGATAATCTGTACATAATTGACTATAATTGCTGAGGAAAGGGCTCCTGAATATGCGAAGTAAGCTCTTCAACTAGACTCGCAGGCGATAGCTGCATAGATGTCCCACTATAATTTTTGTATATGTGCTTATGCATATGTACATATGCATATGTAGAGATANTATCCCCAACGTAATTCATTGCATGTCTCTTTATGCTAACTACATACACACATATGTACATATGTACTTTGCTAGGGGATAATCTGTACATAATTGACTATAATTGCTGAGGAAAGGGCTCCTGAATATGCGAAGTAAGCTCTTCAACTAGACTCGCAGGCGATAGCTGCATAGATGTCCCACTATAATTTTTGTATATGTGCTTATGCATATGTACATATGCATATGTAGAGATATATACATAAATATATGCATGTACATATTCATGTTCTGAAGAGTAATGCATCCTTACGTAAATACATACATATGTATGTAAACTTATGTGAAAATGTGTGTATTTAAAATTCCCAACAGGTGCATTCGCCTGACCACTTTGTGGTTTTGAGCTTGGAATTAAAAAAAAGCCATAATACAGAATATGTATGCACATAAAGCATGCAAATCAGCGCAAAACTGACCTTACGCAAATCATAATACTGTAGAATATTTTCGGTTTTTTCTTGAAGAATTGATCAAAATTGGTGGGGCAAAATTCGCAAAGTGTACCAGGTAAAAAATTTAATGTCAACGATTTATGTTGCTCAAACTCTACATTGTTGATTCAGTGTTTATAAGGATTTTTTTCATACGAGTTAAATAGATATGTACGTTTTATGCCGGTTTTTAAAAACAATGGTTTTCTCAACATTCTTATCTCATATCATATTTAATAGTAAAACTTTTTTCGTGCGTTTTAGTGGAAGCTATAACTTTTTGGGGATTTTTTTTTAAATTACCAATGAAAAAATTTATTACATTTTTTAAACAGTGTCCAAGTTTAAGTTTTTATTTTTATTTTTGTAAGCCATTCGCTCATTTCGATAGTGTAGTATTCTCTCTAAGCTTTGTTTTTTTTTTTGTCGACAATGACACAAGTTTCACATTAATACAAGAATTGTCCGAACTGCGACTCTTTTAAATGAATTCCAATGCAATTATGAAACCAGAATATAAAAAAGCAAACCAGTTTTTCAGATACATATAGCCAAATGACGAGTTTTTGAGATCCGAAAAAAGAGCACTCACTTAATTGTAATGTTCTTTGGTTGTAGTGAGCCAATCTTATATTTTATTATCCAATGAAGTAAAGCTTATTTAATTTGCTATCATTTAGGTTAACAACATTTTCTAATCGGATCAGTAGTTAAGGAGCTATACAATGGTTTATCGAAAAATTTCCATACTTTTTCCAAAAAAGAATTAATATCCGGTGTAAACATCAACATGAAAACCTTTGTTTTATTGCGTTTTTTTTTGTAAATAAATTGTTGAACTTGGTATTTATATTACTTTTTGTTACATTCTGATTAAAATTCAGAACTCATTTTGACTAGTTTAGATAATATACGCTCTATATCGATCAAGTCTTCAATGGTACCGGCGCTCAGTAATCTTAATCTGCTCCTTCTCAGTGCGGAAAATTTGCAAAGTAGGTGCCTTACTGATTCAGGCTCCTGCAAGCTCATCCGCCCTCTCATTGCTTGGTATACCTCGTGTACCGGCACCCTTGCCAAGTGAAGAGTGAACTGCCCTGCCATCACGGTAAATTAATCTGCTGTAACTCACGATAGTTTCAGAGTTGCATGTAACAGAATTCAGAGCTTGCAAAGCCGCTTGGCTGTCTGAAAATATGTACATAGATGCTATTGCAATCTATGCTCCTTTCCTAATTACCTCGGTAGCCTACTATATGGCCGCGAGCTCAACTTGAAAGAGGCTAAAGTGGTCCAAAAGTCGGAATGACTGTTGTATTTTGTATTCTTGATATCCAATTTGGATCCGTCAGTGTGGAGCTGAATGGGGTCTGCTAATCCCGGAACAACGAAGTTCCATTGGTCTTCCTTATACCCTTTATCGAGGTCATTGATTGTAAGTTCGCCATAATAGGTAATTTTCATCTTGGAACCTTGTACCTTCTGGTAAATAATACAAGCTACTTTTTGCCTGGATTTACTCCTAGGACGTTTTCGTTGGTCCGCCTTCCCACCCTCCTTAGTTTTCCCCGTATATCACGCATTTTGACTAAAACTATAAATAATATTTTACACATTCATGCTGTACAATAGTATAGCAAAAAAAATTCTCTTCTTAGAAGAAGTTCTTTCTTAAGGAATTCGTACTTCACACAGTACGAAAATTAGAATATGAGTACTTATTTTTCAAAAGCACAGAACATATCGCTAGCTTAGAGGGAAAAGTTGCTAAGTCCACTTTTTATGAAAACTCATACTTTGATATAGGAAGCAAGGGATATTAAAAATGCATCGTTTCCAAAAGGATTAAAGTGCTTGTTTTATTTTTTCTCGTTTACATTAAATGAAAGGAAAATTTGCCTAAGTTTAAAAGAGGCAGCGAAAATCAGAAAAAAACCAAATTAATACGAAATCTTTTAAATCAAATGGAGTTTTGCTTAGCTTGAGAGACACAAAACGTTGTATTCAAATATTTGCGAAATATGTACATACTTGAAGAAAATGGATATAAGAAGTTTTTTCCTGTAAAATAAAAAAATAATAATCGCACTACAATTTGAAACTTTGTTTACTTTTTGTTTAATTCAAAAGTTGCTTTGGACCATTTCGAACAGCAAGCATTTTTCCACTGTAGTTTTACACACGATCTGTGGGCCTGGCAGCCAAGTCTAACGGCTAACGCTGTCCAACTACTTTCCTTAAGGATTAGAGAGGATAGAGAAATTTTCTACTTCTTTAACATGTACGTAAATAAGTACACACAAATGTACTTACATACATACATATGTGCTTAACTTATTTATTTTTATGGCCACGAAACGCATCAGCTTGTGACGCATTAGTCTCGTAGGCACATGCCATGAGGAAACAAAAACGTGGAAAACCTAAATTAAAAGGTCTGCGGAGAAGGGAAAACTTACACACCTTTCTTTTACAAAGCATTTACATATGTTCGTAAATACATAAATAGATACCAATTGTAACAAATTAATATTCATTCAAATGGAGTGTACTCGCCCAATGGCTGAGACATTGGGCCTCATGCATAAAAAGTGAGCTTAAGCTCCGACTCGATTTTCAGTACAAATTCTTGAGCTTGAGCTCACCCTTTCAGTGCAAAAATTGAGTCTGAGCTTAAGCTCACTTTTTATGCATAAGGCCCATTGAAACACACCTGCCTCAACACTTAACACAACGTGGGTGCAAATCGTATTCAGATATTTTCTATATGTATACGCACATATTTATATACATATTATACTGAAGCTGTGGCACGAGGGAGCTTAAATTTGTCTTTACTTGGACGAGTAAAAAGTGGTGGGTTCCTTAAGGTGATATTGAATTGATGTTCTAAACCATTTAATTACATACATATGTATGCATTTGAAATGTGCATATCTCTTAAGGCAAACGCATACCTGCAAGAAATTGTACGAGTTCAGAAATAACCACGTGACTGAATTTTATTGATGAGTAGTGCTTCCAGTTGAATAACTGTTGACAACTATTGACACATATCTTGTATTGGCTAACTTTGCTTAGCTGTCGACGTTGAGTTCACATGACGCCATTTCTGTAGACTCCGACTGAAAGAAAATTTGTTTCTTTTCTTAAGTATAAAAGCCGTTAGTACCAGGCACTCGTCAAATCATTAGGCGAATCAGTTAGATACATACAGTGACTCAAACAAATGACCACGTGTGTGCTCTTTTTTTAAATATTCGTAATGTTTATCGAGTTAATTTTTTTTCTATAAAAATCCAGGCTTCATCCAAAACCATATAAATCACAAATTTTAGGAAAATTCGATAAATTTTCATCGAAATTTCAACTTTTTAATCTGAATCTTTAGAATATTTTTGTGTATGCAGGCAATTTAAGTCAAAGGAAGTGCAAGTTTCAACCGGCATACCCAAAAAATTTCTCTAAATTTTGTGGAATTTTTCTGAATTCTGTATAAAGTTTGAAAGTGTGATTTATATAGTTTTTGTTAAAGCATGAGCCATATTTTTATAAAAAAAAATATCAACAAAAGTTTAGCTTGAAAAACATTGTAAATATTAAGAACGAAACGCCATTTATCCATTTTTTACCGCTACTATATGTACGTAGTATGTTTATATACATACAAATATTTACAAACTCGCAGACATATTCTCACACGATGAAGCGTCATGGCCACACTGTAGTGAAGCGTAATTCCCCTTTCAAATCAAATTTTAGTCGCGTGTCCAAGCGTTGCATGCCACCAAATTCAAATAAAGGGACACCCACTCAACACTAGTGCAAAGTGGTCTTATTTGTATATTTTTGGCTAGATTGCCTTGTCCTTTTACGCAATTTTTCAGCACTTGGCAAGTGTACACTGAGGAAAAAGTGTTATTGCTTTGCAAAAAAATTAAATTACGCGAAAGAGGAGAAAGTATTATCAATTAATTTTGTGGTGGTAACAAACGCCTCGGATCTTCAGCGACCTCTTCAATTATTTTCTTCTAAATCATCTCGCGGTTTTCGTTAGCTCTGAGAATTGTTCCTCTCCTCAGTATCGTTCTTCTGGGTATGCAGTTACACTTGCACAACCATACTCAATCCCGACCCTTACGTCCCTGTTCGCATGCTATGTACAATGTGAAGCCTTGGCCCACGGCAGAAAGAGGCCACGGCAGAAAGAGGCCACGGCTTCAGTGAGGCCACGGCGACTTTTTCAGTTTATGCAGTTGCAATGAGTTTTCTCTGAAAAAGCTGCTGTAATGAAAATGGCCAACCGATCACTTTTGGTGTCAATGTCCGGGGGAACAGTAGAGACAACTCAATACTCTTCTTCACCAATATGGCAGAGGTAGCGGATATAGAACTCTTGGACCTCCTTAATTTCCTTAATTTGGGATAGCGATTCCCAGGACCCACATGTATAACTTTTGCATATGGTGGATATCTCTAATGTACCTTCAAGTTACTAGATTATGAACATCAGCCAGTTGTATTTGACTTAATTGCTACATTTTTCTCACTTTCGAGGAGAACTATTTACGAATTCAATCTGCGATCAACGGTTATTACCAATTATTTCAAAATCATTAAAATATTTTCATTCTTTTACCGATGTTCATACGTACATACATATATACATACATTGTACACATGGTTTTGATTATGGCTGTATTCTGTAGGTCACAATGGGAGTTTCTGAATTTTTTTCAGTGTAAGCACATCGCTTTTTTTGCATCTGGTGAACGTCAAATGTATACATATTTATCATTTACGAAGCTTCCCAACTCATCCTTGCATTTACATGCATACATACAAATACATACTACTATGTATGCATGAATATACAGTGACGAATATATAAAAAGGGAAGGTACATTTTAGCATTATCTGGCTATTTACCTTTCGTTTTTTTTTAAGTTAACTATTTTTTAAGAGTGTAGCTCGTAATTAAACAAAAAGCCATGTAAGTCAAAATTTCAAACTTTCTACAAAAACTAGCAAAATGCGACAGTGTTATCAAAATTTTGACCTTCTTTATTAGATTTCTTAGAAGCATTAGATGCATATAAAATATGCTCGACATCTTCGTTTGTATGGGAGAAAATGCCTAGCACCATCAGCAAAAAAAATTTTCCTAAAATTCTAAATAAAAAGTTTAAAATTTTTGGGTGCATATGTTATAGTTGGTTGAATTTTCATAATTTTTGAATGAAGTTTGAAATGAGGATTTATGTGGCGCTAGTTAGGTAAAGTTCTTTTACTAAAATATATAAACATTAAATAAGCAAAAGAAAAAAAGCCAGTCAAAATATCACTTGACTTAATCAGCTGACCACAAGTGTATATAAAATGCGTGTTTCTTACATAAAAAAAGATAACTCTATCAAAATTTTCGGTGATAGGTGGCGCTGGAGTCGAGATTTTTTGGAAAATCCTTATTTATGATACGATTCGTCTCATATTTAATACGCATATTTTTTAAATGGAAGAAATTACTCAACAAAAAGTTTAGCCGTAGGTACGAGGGTTGATTTTTTTTTGTTAACCCCTAACAAAAGCCACATTTTCATAAAAATAATACCCTTTTTTTTAAACAAAGAAGAATAGCCAAAACTTGATAAAATGTCCCTCCCCTATTTACATTTTCGCGACCGTACTTACAATGCATGAATGTATTTTTCCCACTCCCATTTCCAGTTCTTTTTTTTACTTAAATTTAATTTCGAATTTTTTAACATTATCTTTATGATTCATATACATATTTATGTATGTATTTGTTGTTTTTGTTTTGGGTTACATTAACTTTACCGACTGTCTATATTGATTCTGTCATTTCATCCGTTGATGTTTCATCATCACACGCCTCATATCATTTGCCAATAAAAGCAATAACAACAAAAGCAGCCGCTACAACATAAAAGATGCATTTAATCGATTCAAACGCGATCACATTCCGCCGAGATGTTTATATTTACACGACAGTTTTTTTAATAAATGTTCTCTTCTGCCGCCAACAGCCGGTCGCAAGTGATGGCTGTGAGCTTGAAGGGAGGGCAAATTTGAATTGGTGGGAAAGGTATTGAATTACCAACGCCGCCGTAGGAGGAAGTGCGTAAAATTGACATTTTAGTTGCGCACTCCTGTGGTGTATCTGTTTTTCGCACTTGCCAGCTGATATTCAGCGATATGCAATATTTATGTGTGTTATGTATGAATTCGCTAAGCGCATCTCATAGCCAACAGATGCTTTTTTGCACACCCACAAGTTGCATATACATACATATGTATATATGGACTCATACAGATGTATATAAATATTAGGGTGCCTCACCAAAAAAAATGTTGGTTTTTCCACTGAATTATAAAATTTAATATATGTATATATAAAATATTAAGATTTAAGTGAGCTACACCGGTTTGAAAATACTTCAGAAAGTCTCATTATTTTAATTCTGTTGATAAAATTTTTAAGCATTTTAATGCATACCGTTTAAGCTCAAACTCCTCTATCATCTGAGATGATATTGTGGATAACAAATTTTCAGAACTAATTTTATTAATAAAAAAAAAATATTGTTTTTCGGAGGTATGTGTATTCAAATGGGTTTAGCTCATGTAAACCTTAATATTTTTTCGAATATTTCGGCGGAAGTCTTAAAATAAAATAAGTTTTAAAATTACTATGGGAAAATAGTACCTGCCTATTTTTTTATGTGTATAATGACGCACCCTAATACATATGTTTTAATACTTTGGGAACTATTTTATATATATTTTTTTATTCGTTGTTATTCTTGCGGAATAAATGCGAATTCTGTTTGCTCTGTAAGATGATACGTTCGGCTCGTCTCTGGCGGCATAAGCTTGAGTAACATACCGATGTGCAAATGTACATACACATTTGAATTATATTTAAGTTTACTCTTTTGCCATCCCATTTGCTGACTTCAAAGTTAGATACAATTACCTTAAAGTATCTCAAATGTTTTATGGAAGTATTGTATTGTGCTCGTAAATATTTTGTTAATTCATCATTTGTGCATGCCAAGTACAGCAGTTTTGTCGATTACACTTGATACAATATTAAGCTGTTATAAAATTGTTACAGATATTCTTATGTATATAAATAATGTGAAGTAAAAATATTTATCATCTCGAATTACTGTCTGAAATTTTTGAAGAACGCTCGGAAGTGACAACCTTGAACTTTTCTCTTTTCATTTCGGTTACAACGTATATACGTATGGGTCATTCCATACAATATTTACACCTCAAAATTTTTTTTTGGGGTGAAGTATATTTTTTTACATTCTTTATCGATGCCTATTTTTAATATTTCGTCATGATATTCGAAAATTTCGAAAAAAAAATCCCGAAATTTTGAAGTCAGGGAGAATTACTTTTTTTTTATTGTTTGCAGTTAATAAACTATTTGTCGGAGAAAATCAGTTAAGGTGTCAAAATGTGCGTAATTACCTCGGCTTTCAATGAGAGTGTGAGATAGATTAAAATATAAAAAAAAATTGCATTAAAAAATCGCATATTTTATTTTTTATTTTTTTTATTAACTTCATCATGTTTGATTTTTTTTTTTAACCTGAATAGTTGTCAAACTTTATGGAGTACACCGTAAACTTTATGTACGCAGATATGAAAAAACTCTAACTTCTACAGTTTTGGTGTTTCCATTCTCAAATTTTTACAGCTCACTCCAGTTACTATTCAGGTTGAAAAAATAAAAATCAAACATGATGAAGTTACTAAAAAAGTAAAAAATGCGATTTTTTAATGCAACATTTTTTTATATTAATCTATCTCACACTCTAGTGGAAAGCCGAGGTAATAACGCACATTTTGATACCTTAACTAATTTTCTCCGACAAATAGTTTATTAACTGCAAACAATTAAAAAAAGATACTTCTCCGTGAGTTCAAAATTTTGGGAATTTTTTTCGAGATTTTCGAATATCATGACGAAATAAAAAATAGGTGTCTTCTTTTTTTCGATAAGAAATTCAAAAAAATATATTTCACCCCAAAAAAAATATTGAGGTGTAAATATTGTATGGAATGACCCATATGTATGTATGTATGGATGGCTTACTACTGTCAGCTGTAGGCTTTGAAATCAGAAAGACATAGTCATAGCATCAGAGTTGTCGTTGCTGTAACAGCATACAAATTCTCAAAAGAGTTTTTGGGCAGTGATGCTGGAGTCATTCCGGCTACGTAGGCCGACTGCCGTGTGAGTCCTTAGAGTCCTCTCCCATTGTATGATATGATTTCCTTACGACTGTTATAAATTTGAGCAAGAAATTTCCATTATTTTTTATAGCAAAAATAACAAAGTTCAATATGTCTGTGAAGTTCGTGGTATCCAGATTGTTTAAAAAAAAGCGCGATTTCTGAAAAAAGAATCGCCAAAAATCGCAATTTTTTTAATAAAATTCATGAAATCAATTTAACAAATCTTTTATTTAAAAAATGAGATCTTGTTATAATATAGTTTTTAAAACAAAAAACGAATATAATACCTTCAGAGGGTAATAATAAATAACACGAATCAGTTATATAATAGTGATGTACAAACAATTTTCTCTAAAAATACGCATACTTTTTAAAAATGTATGTTTAAACACATTTTGCAATAGGACTGCGCAATTATAAAATTTATTAGAACTCATATTAATTGATTAATCGCACAATATAATAAGGCGAGATCAGTTATTTCCACAATTTCTTCAAAATCACCTATAGTGTCTGAATTATATACATTGAGCTATTCCACCTTGATAGCATACTGTTTGATATTGGAAACGTTTGGCAGCAGAAACTATTAGCCTTCATATAACACTTTATTCGAACTATTGAATTAAGGCTTTCCAACCTATCATATTTTGAATCTTACTTGTTGTTGAATTCATTACGGAAAAAACGCGCTCAACAAAAGCGTGTGAGTGCGACAAGGATAACAATATGAAGGCTACTTTACTTATATTTCCAAACATGTTTTTGCCTGTTGCGGTTTTCACTCCGTAAGCAATTAGCCAAAATTCTTCAGTCAGATGGAATGGTTCTGAAAAGTTATTCCAAGGGAAAGTTAAATGATTTAAATATTCAGTTTCCGCTGCTTTTCTTTCCTTCAAAGTCAAATTGTGAATTAGCAGGTCCCTGAAACTCGCCCTCTTGTGATTCACACACTTTTCTGGTGACAAAATCAAAGCTTTTTTAAAATTATGTATTTAATTGACTAGGTAATCGTTTAAAAATTTCTTCGATTAGGGTGATTAGAAATTGTTGACAGTCTTTTAATATGCTTCCTAAGTCAAGTCCGTGATAAACGCAGTTCATTAGCCGCTTCTGTAAAATTATCGCGGAAAACTAAGTTTTGTATATTTTTACAATTGGAAAAAATATTATTTGAAGGGAAAAATCGCCAATGCCGATTTCCTAAATTTTTACGCGCAAATAGCAAAAAAATCACCGAATTGGCGCGAAATCTGCAAATCTGGACATTCTGGTGAAGTTGACATACGGTATGTTGCAAAGAGACGAAACCAAAGCTGTTGTGAGTAGCTTTTAAATTGTTCTAGAGTTCTTGAAAAGGAAATTAAAAGTTCTGGATATTTTGACAAATAAAAAATATTTTAAAAATTGTGTATGCCAGATTCACGCTGTATACGACGTGTGCCAAAAGGCAAAGAAAACTGCAGCTCTTCAACAGTTGTAGAGTTCCTGAAAAAGAAAAAAAAAGTTCTACAAAATTACGCGGAAAAAATTTGTTTTCAAGAATTCTATACCATTTCTACGAAAAGTTGTTTTTTCTCCATATAAAAATACATGGAAAACTTTGAGCGACCTCTAAATATTTTTTGATTTCAAAATAAAAAATAGGGGTTAACTTTTTTTCGATATAGAATAATCCTAGGGGGTGAGAGCATTGTAATTCCGACTTTACTGTTTCTGTACCACCCTGATGTACATACATATATCCATAGTTTTACACATTCATATGAACACACATGTTTGCAGGTATCTTCCAGCTGCATTATTTCCTTGCGAGAAACTGTGCCTTTGCATAATATGCATTAAATAACTTGGCTAAAATGTAATTATCCCTTGCTGTGTCTGGTCCTGTTCTTCTTTTCGCTTTGACCACATCTACAAGCATTTTCAAGTACTGGCATTAATCAGTACATACATAAACATGGACATATGTACACATATGACATACATACATACATATGTACATATGCAGCATTGCTCAACTAAACTGAAGAAAATTTTTGTTTGTTTCTGGAAATGAAAAGGAAGCCTCACAAACGTTCTGCTTCACTTCCTTTAACGTCTTTTTCAGCTTCTCTTTAATTTCAATTCTCCCGTAGTTAATTTCTTCCTTTTTGTCAATGCTGTCCCTTCGACATTTTTGTATGCCTGTGAAGGTGTGGATATTATCGTACTTCCGATATATGTATGTATGTATGTATGTATGTACGTAGTATGTAACTATTTAAATAAACTGTTCCCAATTAAAAATGTTCACGTTTATTTGTGGCTACCAGTGATCAAAGCGATATAATTGATCGGTTCCACTTGGTAATGAGTCACATCAATGAATCATTCATAAAAATCGAAAAATATGAATTTGGTGTGCTCATCATAATTCCGAAGCTGATAAACATGTTCTAAGTCGCCAGAAATTTTGTAAGTATGTATGTATTTATACCAGTATATTGTTGAGTTCACCTGATGTTTTGCTTAGCCCATTTAGTCCATTGGTGTGGGACTTGAGCATTAAACTAGCACCACTGGAGCAGCAGTCAGACTTAGGAGACACTTGAATCAGTGTTAGCAGTCGACCGGAAAGTAGTTGCCAATGTGACTGCTGTATTAGAGTCAAAACATAGTGAAGCGGCGAGCAAAGCGAAGAGCAAGCATCGAGCAAAGCTTCAATTACAAGTGTCAGCGCGCGCTATCCCCAAATCAGCGCGGCGTAATTTTTGACGTTTTCTCATTTCCTCTCCTTTTTATTCTCATTTCCTCTTTAAGTTTTGTCCTTTCTCTTTATTTCCGTCTTCTGCATCCAACTTCAATACGTAACGCCATGTCAAAAATGAATGTAGGATGCTCCATACAAATCCTCCAATTGATAGATAGATAATAATATGAGGTGTGCACTGCTGCCTAAGGATCTAGGTAAAAAAAAAACTGTGAAGAGCTCTGGACCCTAGTCTAGTGGATAAGTAATGAATTTTCGCGTAGTACTATGGCCATATTAGGCCCTAAATTCTCGCGCGTTTCCTGAAAATTGCGTCTCATTCGACTGCCACGTCACAGCAGCGACAGAGAATGGGAGCATTCCAAAACGTCAAAATACAAAGCATCAGTCTCTTTTATTTTTAAACGTCAGAAGATTGTAATGCCAAATATGCGCAACCACGGTAAGATACTAGCTTTCAACTAGGTTGCGCAAGTTAGACTTTTTTCTATTGCGGTTTAGAAATGAAAGAGACTGATGCTTTGTATTTTGACGTTTTGGAATGTACCCAACGTTTCACCAAATACCTAGTTTGTGCAAGTGGCCCTTCAGTCTACAGTGTCCTCTTAGAATGTTTGTGACAATTCTTAATTTCCCCTTTGATAGAATTAATCGAAATTGGAAATTCTTTGAACTACTATATGCCCCAACTGAGCACTTTGTTTTTGTAGTTCTGCCATGGACCACTGCTCGTCTCTCATTGCTCTTCCTTCATTTCTGAAGTCTTTTTTCATCGTATTTTAACCTATTGTTAGGTAGATCTTATGTCCAATTGGAGTTGAAGCTGGCTATAATTGAAGAAGGCATTCCTCCCTACTCAGTCTCATGACATAAACTTTCGCCTAAAATATCCGACTCCAACACTTTCCTTAGTCGAATCCATCAATTTGTCAGTGCAGCCTCTAGTCTAAAGACACCTTTCCTAAATGGATACGTCTCAGGCTGCTTTTGCACCCAATTAAATACGGAAATTCTTTGCATAAGCCTATACATCATGAACACCTAAGACTCCTTCCAACTTATACTTCATGTCCACTTATCTCTAGAAGAAATGTTAGTGAAGAGAGAGCACATTGATGGTAGTTTAGCCTCGTAGTTATCCGTGTTAAAAGGGTCTAAACTTGCAGAATGCCCAGTTCCTGAGGCCGTTAAGCACCCCAAGCCTCTAAGTTTGTCCGAAGTCCTTGCTGCCGTAATCTTACTTACGACGATGTCAACGGGCGCTTTGTTAATATTGGTATTAAAAGCCAAGAGACCTTATCTCTTACCTATTGCCCCCTGCTGCATTAGAGAGACAATTATACCTTCTTCGCTCTCTCCTCAATATTAGGCTTCCTCGACAGCTTCAAGTTCAGAATCTAGCTCAAGTAACTGACTCGTATCTAAAAGCATTAGGGGAATACCTCCAATTGAGGGTATAGTCGCGTAGCGTATCTTATACGAGTAGTTCCAAGTGAACACTAAGATTTGTAGGCTGCTATACACAGGCTATTTAGTCACCAAGTTCAAGTTAGACTGTATCCAGAAATTTCCCCTTCTCTAATAGTGCCACGTTATCCGCATAGGCAATCATGCGTCTGTCCCTACAACTCGGCCCCCCTGAAGTTGAGGAAAGTACTAGATAGCTATTTATTTACATACTTACTCCGACTTTTCTCTAGGCAGTGAATAGACAAAAATTTGAATCAAAGAGTTTTGAGGCTGCCGCACTGGCGAATGGTATTGTAGATATGTAGCTTTCTCATAGATAACTAAATTAAAATGAGTAAATTCAGTATCATTGAGTGCCATTGAAAAACTGTAATTTTACTACTGAAAGTGGTACAGTTTCATATGTTTGTATATCTAGTATGTATGTACATATATATGTATCTATTTACAAAGGTATACATATAATAAAATACATACAAATGTATATAGCTAGTTATCTTTCACCGTTCAGCTTATTTTACTATCTGCTGAAGCAAAAAACCATAACCAAAAGCCATCATGACACTGTCCCCTTTTGCCCCCTTTTCAACTCTTTTCTTGTATTCGTACCATTCCAATTTCAGTAGAGCTTACAGTTGTTTGACTACCAGCATACATAGGTATATGTATTTGTAGCTAATGCTACATATTGATGATGATTATAATGATGAGTTCCAAACATCAAACGCAGTTGATCATAAAGCACTTCCCTATATTTTATTATTTGTTGAGGATGGCAGAACCCACAAAAGCCAAGCGGCCGCTGCACGCGCATCGACATTTACCGCAGCCACAGATCGAATGAATACATAAGTAAGTATGGCTGCCAGGGCTGCCAACTTGGCTCAAACCGTGCCATTTTTGGCCCTATTTTACTTCTAAGGGCACTTAATTTTTGGACTTTTGTTTTAGGAATGTGTTTCTAATTTTAATGCTTAATGGGAAGAATAAGAAATGTCACCTTTTTGGCACTTTTTTATCCTCAATATGGCACTTCATAGCTAAGGATATTTGGCAGCCCTGATGGCTGCATTCATACCAATACGAATTTGGAGCAAAAAGCAAAGAGCATCTACCAAGTATATTTACTATTTTTAAGCACATAAAAATGTAATTACATATGTACATACAAACATATCCACATACTTAAGTACATAACAACATTCATACATATGTGAGTATTACATAAGTACTTGTAAATATTTTTCGCTTTTTTTACGGAAGGGGTGATGCTCTGCTCCATAGTCGCAACTCTTTAGCTTTATGGCCTCATCCACATCACGCGGCATGGCTTCTAGCTTTTGACTGTGCCTCTATCATTATTGCTGCTGTTGTTACTCTTGCTTTACCGTCAGACCTTGAAACAGTTCAAAAACGTAAACGGTTCAGTGATCATTGATGTGAAAAAAGAGAATATAATGATTGCATCTTTGAGTTCAGCTCAGTGGCTGACTGAGCGACTGCCTCTGGCATTGGCTATGTGGCTGAATAGCCAGCCGGCATCGTTGGCTGGTGACCGACCGGCTACCTATACATATGGTCAAGCATTGAGGCAGCGCGATGTGGCAGATAGTAAGTGGTTTAGTTCAACCGCCTAATCTACATAGAAAGTCGTAGCAGTTGGCTGCTGCTGCTGTTGTATTTTGCTTTATGTAAAGTATGCTTGGTGCGGTGTTAAGGAGACCCTGAATGTTCAATAATTTTGATAAAAATTAAATTTTGAGCCAAGCTTTGACGGTGATTAATAGAAAGTTTTAATGCTTCCGACGATTGACGAGTGCGCTGTATCGCATATGGGCCATTCCAGCGAAGACGACACCTCAGATAAAAGAATAAATTACATAAATTGGGTTTAAATCTGTAAAAACAGTAAAGCAGGTAGAATAGAAATAGATTTGTATCCATTTATTTTTCACTGTTTTCTCTATTTTATTGTTATAAATGCATATGTAATATCCTGTAATATGTTTGCATCAAGTTTTCAAGGCATTCCTCATCTACTAAAGGTGGCAATCCAAAAAGTAATTATCCAAAAAGAAACGACAATTCATGAGCTTTAAAACGGTGGTAAGTTATTAAAAAATACGTTTATGGCGAGAAGTTATAAGCGTTAAAAAAAATACTTATTGTATGTCCCACCCGTCACAGCAAAAGTTTTATTTTTAACGTAACATACAAATTCTTAAGATTCCCATTTTTTAAATGATTTACCGTAATTTTTTATCGTTGGTATTTTTGTATCTTAGTTTTAATCAGAAAAACTTAAATCTGAAAGATTGCCAAAATCCGCACACAGCCACGTCCACTAGTCATAAAAAAACCCATTTATAAAAACCAAATTTTGTTAAATTTCGATAACATCTACCATATCTCATCTTTAATGTAGTGGACGAGGAAATTCAGCGCTCTATCGCATTTTTTGTACCCCCCTCATTCCAAAGCAAAGTTACTACATGACGAATATCTGCTTATATGCAACTCTCAGACCACTGTGCGTCGCGTCTACGAGTAAAGTGAAAAGTCATCGTTTCCACTGCCCGTCGTTGAGTGGCATCGCGCAAAGCTGAAATCGTTCAAGCGTTGAGATGCTTACGGGGTTGGATGGAGGGAATACGTGTACCACATACATATGTATGTATGTAGTCTGGCTGCTAGACCGTCAGGTGGGGGGGGTCAGGGAGTTCGGCCGGCATTGTGGTGCCAGTGTGTATGCTGTGGCAGGGGAATCGAGATCTCGATGATACACTGGCTTGTTATTGTTTTGCGTGCATGATGACGATGATTACCATGGCGATGACGCCGCTCCAGCTGCGGTGTCTACTGCACTGCCTGGCTGTTGAGCTCGCACTTTAACCACTTTTTTTCGCTGCTGCTGCTGCTGTCATTAACTGCATTTGCGAGGTTGTGGCGCGTGTTGCACTTAGACAACAGCAACAACTACAACAACTACCACAACTCTAGTTTGCTACCATTCCGTGCGCTTGATCGCTCACAGTTTGCGCAGACTCACAGGTTATGTGCGTTTGTGCGCCTTTCGAATGCGTTTCTTGCAATTTGCCTGCCAGGCAATTCCAGCCACGGCAAACCGAATATAGTATTTGTGCTCCATCTACTTTGCATTTGTTGTTAACTACTTTTCGTTGTCTACTTCCTATTCACGCCTCCACCTTGCCCGCCCACCCCTTCAGTGCTTTGACAATGGTTCGCCATGGCGTCTTCCTTCTTGGTCACACTTTCTTTGGCCTCTTTAAATCTGTTTTAAAGTCTTCTTGTTTGCTCACTCGCTCGCATTGTGAGTTTAAATGTGTTTTGGGTGTACCCGCGCTTTGTTGGCTACAGATCGTGCTCGTGCGCTACTGGTACTGATCCTTAGCCAAGCGGAACGGTAATTTCACTTATTATTTTGCTGAAAATGTCGTTCATGGCCCTGGCGTTAATTAAGAAACGATTATGGACCTGTTTTGTCGGTTGTTGAATGTTGAAGTCTGCANTTAATTAAGAAACGATTATGGACCTGTTTTGTCGGTTGTTGAATGTTGAATTAACTACGTTGCAGTCTGCCAAAGTTTGTATCTACTCTACTCTCTGCTGTATAGTACGTTTTATTTTAGCTACTCGCAGCCATAAGTTTGCAGTACACACACAGTAGGTTTATAACCACATATGTATGTACATATTTACATACAAATATATGTACCTACATTAGACCGCACCAACAAAAACTTCACCATACAAACTCGAATTCGAGGAATTTTTCCAAGGCAATTTGGAACAAGTAATTTTTAAGAAGAAAACACTACTGTCTTCAATTTTCATATAAAAATTTAGGAGTAGCGTTAAATTTTTCTTTATCCAATGATCGGATCTAAAATTGGTATGGGACCAGCTGAGAAACACTACCTTTCCGATAAAAAACGAACTATCGAAATCGATTGACGTGGTCCAAAGTTATGCAGCAACATACATAAACAAAAATAAAACTAAAAAAAAAATTCCGACGAATTGATAACCTTCTCCTTTTTTCAAGTCCGTTAAAAATAAAAACATCAAAGTATTGTACATACATATGTATATCGATGTTCTTATCTCGAGAAGAAATTTTTTTTCGTTCCAAAGTTCATTGACCTACACCGTTCTAGTACTTACCAGCCAGATCTCAGTTCTCATCATCCTAACGTACCACCCTAATGTGAACAAAATAAAGCTCACCAAAAACTATAAACTTTTGCTAAGGAAGTATTTCGATTATTCAAATAACACTATTTAAAAAAAAAATTGATTATGTTGGTTATTNTTGCTAAGGAAGTATTTCGATTATTCAAATAACACTATTTAAAAAAAAAAAATTGATTATGTTGGTTATTGGCCGTTTTATATAATTTAATAATTTATTTTTGAGCTATAGGCCGTATGTTAAATAAAACATTACACGTTTTTCTGCTTTATTTACTTTTATTTTTAGTTAACCGGACAAAACTAATAATTCCTGAAGGTGCATTCAGACTGAGAAAATATTTTGTTATTTTCACTTTTATTTCAAAATAGATTGATTAAAAGAAAAATACTGACATAAATAAAATATTTCATACAGAGTTGAAATTTTGAAATTCCTGCTCGTATTTTGTTTGTAAGTCAAATATTAGTGGCATTGTGCTAGTATGATAGCGCGGCCGAGTAATCATAGTCAACTTATGTATAGCTGTCGAAAAAATTATAGCCGCACCAAATTTTGACAAGTTTTAAAATAGAATTTTCTTTATTTTGGTTATTTAATTTTGGTTTATTTGTTATAGTTCATTCATTAACAACATCCGTATAAATACAAGTCTAAAGGC
Organism: Rhagoletis zephyria; assembly: GCF_001687245.7. Classification (NCBI taxonomy): domain Eukaryota; kingdom Metazoa; phylum Arthropoda; class Insecta; order Diptera; family Tephritidae; genus Rhagoletis; species Rhagoletis zephyria. The sequence goes on along the minus strand of NW_016160848.1, from coordinate 29,107 downwards.
AGTGTCACACGATTGAGTATTTGCCGAAATTCGGTGCAAATTGTTTCCCTATTGTGTGAATGCCCAAATATTTTTCTTTATCACAATCACGAAAAATAATTTGTTGACATTTTTCAATAGAAGATTGCTGTATTGTACGAGTTTTGTTAAAGAATGAAGAATACTTTTATAAAAAGAAAATAACCAAAATTAAATAACAATAAAAATTATACGAAAAAAGTGGTTCGGCTATAATATTTTGACCACTGTANAATAACAATAAAAATTATACGAAAAAAGTGGTTCGGCTATAATATTTTGATTTTTTTTTTGCATTTTTTCGTCTAATTAATTGGACATACACATTGTAAATAAAGGTATCTACATAAAAAAATTAAAAAATAATGTTGTCTTTTTTTGCCTTTTTTCAAGTTTAAAATTCTAACCCTGGTTACTAACATCTTTTTATCGGAGGCGCTACATTTCGGCCTTCCCCCCTTAATACGGCCTTGATCCGATAGTATAGTAATTTCCACATGTTTTACATATGAACGGTAGAGTGGGAGGGGGATTTTTTCTCGCAGCCCTGCCTTGAGCCGTTTATGGCTACTTGACTACTGTAGTGTATTCCTGGCTGAGGTCTCAGCTATAATCGAGGCTATAAACGAAATTCGTACTGATTTAAAAGGTACAGATGTGTTCATCTTTAGTGACAGCCGTCACAATTAAATCAAAAATTGTGCAGGACTGCCGCCGATCTCTGCAAGAGATGGCTTAACAGAACAGTCTAAAGCTCAACTGAGTTCTCGGTCATAGGGATTTAAAGGGTAACTGTTTGGCGTACGAACGTGCGAGAGGGGTACGACGAAGCAGATTCTTCCGGGTATTCCCTTCGCCACTTGCAAGCTACTTTTAAGAGAATTAATTTGATAGATGGGTTGCAAACTACGACCTGTCTGAAATTCTAGGCAAACATGGCAGTCACACCTACGCTTGACATGGCAAAATTCTTTAAAAAAAAAAACTTAAGGTATAAAGCATAATTTTAATAAACAGCGGATATAAGTAATCAGCATTTATTGTAATTTCATTGCAAAATGTGCCATCTGCTTCTTGATTTGGCTGATATTAAAAGTCCATTTTACCTTCCGGATACCTACAGTATTCCCAAAGAAATTATANTATAAAGCATAATTTTAATAAACAGCGGATATAAGTAATCAGCATTTATTATAATTTCATTGCAAAATGTGTCATCTGCTTCTTGATTTGGCTGATATTAAAAGTCCATTTTACCTTCCGGATACCTACAGTATTCCCAAAGAAATTATAAAAAAAAAATTAAGATCAATTGCCCACTGAAAAACAATTATAACTTCCTTTAATGAGATGTTGAAGCTCATAAGCCATATTGAAAATATATGTTTGTAAGCAGTTGATGTGACTCACTTAATTTCACTCTAAATCCGCCTACTGAATTTATCTCAATTTATGCCACAATTAATGCGAACTAAACTTAATTTCAGTAATTAATCCCAGCACATTCCATAAAACTGCCGCACGTTTTTTAATAACCGAAAATTAGTAGCTACATTTGCGAAAATAAAAGCGTTTTTTTACTTTAGTATTTTTTTTTTCCTGTATCATCGTTTATTTGTATTTTTGTATTTTTTGCTTTCATTTATTTTGCATATACTCATCACCGAAGTCTTTTGTTTCTCACGCTTCGAAGACACGTTCGTGTGCCCAGCCGGCAGCACTAAATTTTATGGTCATCTTTCATTGAATTTCATTAGCGTCACTGTAATCTCAGTTGTCCATTGTTCGTTGTCTACCTTTATCGTTGATATGGTTTTCTACATGTAAACTCTTGTTTTTTTTTTTTGTTTTTTGCTTTGAGACACATCCGCTTGCTGCTGTTGAAGGCATCATACATAANTACCTTTATCGTTGATATGGTTTTCTACATGTAAACTCTTGTTTTTTTTTGTTTTTTGCTTTGAGACACATCCGCTTGCTGCTGTTGAAGGCATCATACATAAAGGTCCACGAAATTGCCAGTCTTTTGGCCAGTCAGACAACAGCAAGTGCGGCAAAGTAAATAATTCAAGATCAAAGTGGCTATAAAGCTTTGGCCGATCTTAAAAGGGAGGAAAAAGCGAAGCATGTATCTGAAAGAAGTATTTCACTAAGAGAATAATAATAAATGGAAAAGCGTAGTGGTAGGTGTGGACGCGGATGTTACACAGCTACTTAAATATGTACATACATACATGCATGCATACATACATACATACAGATGTACATGGGAAGGAGCAAACACAATAATGCGGATTATATGGGGAACAAGAATTCGTGCTGCGAAGATCACTTGGGAAGAGAAGACAACATTTTGAAGGGGAATTGAAAGGAAATGTATAAAAAACACAGCTACGTGCAAAGTAATAGCAGTACCATCAATCAATACAATACATGGGTCGAAAATAAGTGCAAAATTTGAAATTTTTTATTTTTAGGTCATTGCAAGAACAATCGTTAAATTTTTAATTTTATTTTTTCGGTCAAATTTAATGCTTTTTTTATTATTCTTTCCCCCATCATTTTCAACTGCGATTTTTATGAGCGATTTAAATCTTTTATAATCTAAAAAACTTTAATTTGAAAATAACAGCTATAATATGATCGAAAAAATATGAATTAAAAATAACGATACTAAATTTATCGAAAAAATAAAAATTTTAAATTTATCGATAAATAAAAATGAAAAATAACGATTATGTTTAATCCAAAAATANCATACATACATACATACAGATGTACATGGGAAGGAGCAAACACAATAATGCGGATTATATGGGGAACAAGAATTCGTGCTGCGAAGATCACTTGGGAAGAGAAGATAGCATTTTGAAGGGGAATTGAAAGGAAATGTATAAAAACACAGCTACGTTCAAAGTAATAGCAGTACCATCATTCAATACAATACATGGGTCGAAAATAAGTGCTAAATTTGAAATTTTTTATTTTTAGGTCATTGCAAGAGTAATCGATAAATTTTTAATTTTATTTTTTCGGTCAAATTTAATGTTTTTTTTATTATTTTTTCCCCACCATTTTCAACTGCGATTTTTATGAGCGATTTAAATCTTTTATAATCTAAAAAACTTTAATTTGAAAATAACAGCTATAATATGATCGAAAAAATATGAATTAAAAATAACGATACTAAATTTATCGAAAAAATAAAAATTTTAAATTTATCGATAAATAAAAATGAAAAATAACGATTATGTTTAATCCAAAAATAAGTCATAAAGTAACGGTTAAATTTTATCGGAAAAATCGAAATATGTACCATTTTATTAATTTAATTTTTATTATTTATTTTAAATTATGATTTTTCTTATATAAATCATAACCGTTACGGTTCCTGAAACATAGGGACGTAAATAAGTGAAGCTTTTCCAGCTCAGAAAAAGAAACTGCAGTGCTTGGTCTAGTCATGTCATGTCAAAATTTGAGTCGTATTTGATTTGCGAACTAAGGTGAATATGAAAGCGAATACGAATACGAGAAGAAAACCAAACCGACGGCTAAGATGAACAAACCCGGATACGAGCACGAGTCGGAAGATGAATATGTAGATGCACGAATACGGATATGAGGACGAATACGAAACAAACATGCATACGAAAAATAGTTCAATGACGGGTAGATGAAGAAGATCAATACGTATACGAAGACGAAAACAAATACGAATAAAGAGATGATAATGAAGGTCAATACGAAGGCGTATATGAACAAATATACGAAGAGGAGCACGGCGGCGAATACGAAGAGGAATACAAAACACTAGCATATGTGTAGATCTTATTATTATTAATCACCACGACACTAGCATAATAAAATCAGACTAGAAATATGTACAAAATATGCATACCGACAGTGATGTTTTTAAATATTAACAACCTTCTTCGTGTTAAAATGATTTTTGTAAACTTTTTATGTACAGCTGCGAGTAAAATATGGCAGCAAAATTCAAAATTATGGTGCTTGCTACTTATGCGTATTTATTTATTTTTAATAATTTTATTTTTAATACTTCCATCTACTATATTACAAGAGAAACCACATAAATAACAGTTTCAAAACTTGCAGAAAATTCACAAAAATCAATCAAACTTTAAAAAATGTTCACCAAGATTTCGAACTTTTTATTCAGAATCTTTACAAGATTTTCGGGTATGCAGTTTTGTAGACCATTAAATTTTAGTACAACAAAGTGCAAGTTTGATCTTGCTGAATAATCTTTAGATTTTAGATGCGAAAAAATTGTAACAAACTTGATATGTTTCTACGTACTTCTACGCTACGCAACGCACACGTTCGTGGGTAACTGCGCTCTTAGGCAAACCACTTACAAAGTATCATATTCCTTAATATTAACCTTCGAATTTAATTTACTTCCCTGCTATTTCTTTAGCCGCGATTGTACATGTTTGTCTGTAAGTAACGTTTTGGGTATGCATGTCATTAACTTTAGTATGACCAAGCGCAGCACCCCAATTCGTCTTATAATGTATGTAAATTAAATTAAATGTACGTAAAATACAGATATAGGCACTTATGTGCACATGTATGTACATATGTACATATCTGTATGAACATACATATGCCTGGTGTATCTGCGGGTAAATTCATATGTTCACAACCGCACTCCACCAACAATACTCGTAAGAGGAAAAGCTGCAAAACAAAATACAAAAAATATATCTAAATTTGTATGTACAAAAAAGAATGATCACCACAGATCGCTGGAAGTTGCTCTGTGCCCGTCCACGTTCATGGCCGCCATTGCCAAACCAACCAACATCACTACATCACAAATCATCAACGACAACAATACCAGCAGCTTTAAACAACAATGGCAATCAACACAAACAACAAGGAAAAATAAAAATAAAATAAATGAAATGAAAAATAAGATGAATACAATTGAAAAAGATTAAGAAGGGGGAAAATGGTGGAGCACAATAAATCGCAGCACAGCACTCATATGCCGGCCGGCCGGCTAGCTACATATCTACATACATACATATGTAGCTGGCTGACTGGCTGGGCGACGATGGTGGTTCTCGACAGCGAACGCCCATATAAATGTACAGATTAACAGACATACATATGTACATATACTATATAGATACTTGAAATCGACGCAGAATCAGCTAGCTAGCAGATTCACACACATGCCATGATGATCACATCTGATCACATATGTATATATGTATGCACATATGTATGTATGTATGTATGTTTATATATGCATATACNTGATCACATATGTATATATGTATGCACATATGTATGTATGTATGTATGTTCATATATGCATATACATATACTCGCATATATGGAAGTACTTAAGCGCTGCACACGATCACCAACTGGCATGCGCTAAAAATAGCACCCACCAGATCCCAGAGGAGGAGACGACGATGGCGGTGGCACTGTTGTAGATGTTGGTTGACATGAAGGCGCGAAGGCGACAGCAGCAGTTGAAGGCGGGTGATGGTATCCATGGCGGCTGCTGTTACGGCCGCGGCTGCTCCATTGCTGCTGATTCCTCACTACGCGCACACAAGTACATACATACTATCATTGTATTATGTATGTACATATACCCGATCGCGCAAATAGCAAGTGAATGAACGATTGGTTGCTAGCCTGATGGCGACGACTTGGTCGGGTGAACGAGTGATTGTGGTGGTGCGGCGCGGACCCAGCAACCGGTAGCAATCACTATAAAAAGCAAAACAAAAAACAACAGCATTTGTAACATTGTCAGCGTGGATCTTTAAGCGCCAACGGGTGAGTATAAAGATCGTGCGCACGTTGATTATGATAATGCTGGTCATGATGATGATGATGACCATCAGCAAAATCACGATAAATCTTTGACGCGAGTAGGATACGATATTTGATTTGAATTTTTTCTCGCCATTTCTTTTTAGTCAAAGTTTTTTACTTAGTTTTTGGTTCCCTTTAACTTACTGTGTGAAACCGGCTCATAGAAACTCTCGCTCTGTCGCTAATCTTTGCTGGGTTGGCAAGCATTTTTATATATATTTTTTTAATTTCTGCTCATCGCGATCTCATTTATAGTCGCGTACGTTTATATGATTTTTATAGGTGTTTTGTGTTTTATGTTCGCCAATTTGTATGGCTGTATCATTGGGTTTTGAATTACTTAAGCAAAATGTAAATGGTTAACAGAATCATTCTCATCTTGAAATGAGAAATTGTTTCATTTTGTTTCTGAATGGATTAATGGGCTTAACAGCTGAAAACACTTCTCGTTATGGCGACACTCTGTAGAGATATGCTTAATACCCATTTTTACTCATCGTAAGAGTGATACCCACTAGAGGGCTGCATGAATGCATTCAAAACGGTTTTTGAATTATTCATATACAAAACGAATCACTGATTTTGGCTTAAAATTTTTTTGAATTTGAGTGAATAGCTGCTCTGATATTTGTGTCGACATCACAATATTCAAACAAAGTGAAAATAAATTTAATTGAAATAAATGACAGTTTTTTGTATGAATATCCAAAAAAATTTTTTGTATGCACATACATATGTACAAACATACAATGTGGCTGCGTTTCTTTATACATTCCGGATAATCCCATTTCACAGCCGGAATAAACAGAATACGTTTGAAATATACGTTAACAAATCATCAGGAACGTTCTAAAGAATAAGTAAACAAAAAAGTTTATTCCAAACGTTCAGAATGAATAAAGAAATTCAGCCTGTATGTATGTGTGTATTGCTGCGCTCCTATTACATACGAAAAAACTTGTTTGTAGAAAAAAATTTTTACCGAAATGAGTTTGAATGATTTTAATGTTTTCTATTCATTCATTCACATTCTTCCATCTGAAGGTAGCAAATATAAAACAAAATGTATATTCATAACTTACAAAATTCCAAACGCTGAGTGTTTTGTATGTGAAGTAAAATATTCTAATCTACTGTACTCTGTTTGGCTAGAAGTTTGAATGAATTCATGCAGCCCTCTAATACCCACGCAGTCCAGCCTTTAAATTTGGTTGATCTTTGAGTGCTTGGATTTCACCTAGTTCGTCTCCCTTCAATGGTTTTTTTAAAATACATCCAGATCGCCAGATTGGATTTTATGCATGCCCATATCACGGTCCCGGCCTACTGCTTGAATAAAAAATTTGAAATTGTTTCTTTCACATCTGCCTCTGATTAGGAAGATAATGTCTTTCGCATAGTCCTTAATATCGAAAAATTTGCCGCCAGTCGGTTAGCTAATTATCTATTAAATTGGGTATAACAGAACAATACTGCGGCCTATAAGACTTTGTATATCCCTGTGATTAGGTCCTAACTTTTACATCTTAAAATATAATCAGTTTTCCTTGTACCTTCATACACTAATGCCTAGTAAGTAGCAAGGGGGTTAACTTTGAATTAATTAAGAATGGTCTCCGATTTCTCTTTGTCTTTAAGATAAAGATAACATTCCGTCACCGTAAAAAGCGCAAATGATGATGACGCTCTAGAAACCTAGTAAGCAACCTGAGCCAAAACTCAGGTGCATCTAAGGTCTGAGTTCTTATTGTGTTATGAGTTCGCCAACTCGATTATTGTAAGAAGAAGACCAACTAACTATGCGAAATGGGTCAGATTCCACAAGGACAAAAAGTGAGAGTGCCCTCTCCAATCCTTCAGGGGCCTTGTTCTCCTCGTTCTCGCGGTGACCTGGTACTCAGTTAAGTTTTTATTGCTGCCAACAGTAACAAAACCCGCCTAAACGAACTTTGGATAGGGCCCTGTTGGCGACGTAACAACACTCCAGCAGTCTGATTAAGAGGTCGTCTATCGCGAGAGACCAACTAAGAACACCTCTCTGCATTGCAATATCGTGCTCTCAAACTGTTTTACCGACCAACCAAAAGTAAAAATATTGATGCCCCTTTGGATCAATGCTCTCGAGATAGATCCATAGACCGCAATACAAAAACCTCATCGATATCCAAGTAGATACACAGACCAACCTCCTTAGACTGAAAGTCGCATTCCATCTCACTAACCAGGGTCGAATCTGTCGATTTGACATAAGAAAACTGAGTATGGTGTAAGTTTAGATGGTCTTATCGCTTAGTAAGTAGTTACAAAAGTTCTAGTTCATTCCGAAATCTCAACTATTTTTAATTTTAATTTTTTTATCAAGAATAACCCTTACATTTGATTTGTTTTGAAGAAATTTAATAGTTATGTAACTTTCATCCATCCAATTTCTATAAAAATTCCATCAAATTTCCATCAAAAATAATCGTTATTTCATTTTTAGTTTTTTTCAATGATCTTTAGCCGTTATGATGGAGACTGCGTAGTAAGTAGCAAAGGGGTTAACTTTGAATGAATTGCATTATTTTACGCCAGAGAAATACTAAGAATGGTCTACGATTTCTCTTTGTCTTTAAGATAAAGATAACATTCCGTCTCCGCAGGAAGCGCAAATGATGATGACGCTCTAGAAACCTAGTAAGCAATCTGAAGTTATATATTTTAAAATCAGATCTTTCGATTGGAATCATTAGCTTTTGTAAAACTTTTCTAGTTTTCGAGATATTGACTAAAATTTTACCGGTACTTTGGAACAAACTCAGTAATGCAGGCAGACTAAGCTAATCAAGATCTTTCTTTCTTTCCGAGATATTGGGCCTCATGCATAAAAAGTGAGCTTAAGCTCCGACTCGTTTTTCAGTACAAATTCTTGAGCTTGAGCTCACCCTTTCAGTGCAAAAATTGAGTCTGAGCTTAAGCTCACTTTTTATGCATAAGGTCCATTGAGTAAAAAATATGGTTAATTTAGTACAAATTTGTAACACATTTTGTCGTATGTCATACAAAGTGGATTCAAAATTATTGACAAATGTAGGGTTAGACAAAATTTTACTAAATGAAATCCTTCATAAACTCAAAAATGGTTAACAATAAACAACAAAAAGAAATAAATTAAGAACTTCGTGCACTAGTCACAGTCTCCGAGACTTTGAAGAAACATGTTTTTTGAAATTGTTGAGCAATTCTTTCCAACTGCTAAAATTTTCGAGTCTTTGTAGACCAATGAAGATGACGTTTCTCCTACAAGAAACTTCTGTACCTGTATATGTACATATATATTTCAATAGTTATACATACATATGTTACACATATTCATATGTGTACCGACATAAATATGTTTTTATGTACTTCACTTCTTTAAACATGCATATTCATATGAACACAGCCACTTTCAGTTGTTTTTTTGTCTTTTTTTCACAACGAAACAACTTTTCGCTTCCATTATTTATGCGCATTCAAGTCTTATATTGCTCATCTATCTGTTTTCTCCCGCTTTTAGTGCGTCTTCCCGACTTTATCTCATTATACGCGGCCATAAATACCAGCAAACGTACGTACATATGTAAATTAGGGTGGTCCTTAAAACAATTTAACGATTTTTTCAGTCTCATCCCCTCAATCGGTAATACCGTGGTCATAGATATCACATATAAATTTTGGTCCCGATTGGAGTCGGCTAAGGCGTGTCGCAAAGGGGCCAAAGGTCAGATAATTTTGCTAACTATTTTTTAACGTGTGTGATGTGCTTACGAACACATACTAAAATAACACATATTTGTATATAAAAGGTAAGATTATCAGGTTTGAAACAATAGGAAGAAAAAATTCAAATTTTAATATGCATCACATAATACTATGTTTTGAATATTTAGTCCAAAAATATTTATTTTTAATGAGCCTATAGCAAATCTAAGGAAAACTGTATTTTCCTCATGTAAAATATATGGAAATCTTCAAAGCCTCGGCGGCACGGTTAAATATCAATAGATTTCAAAAAGAAAATTCTGTGAGGTTGAGGGGGAAAAAATTGCCAACCCTAATGTACGCGCGTAAGCACTTTATTCGGATGACGCTGACTTTGTGCGGGACTCGTTCCGATTGGCTGCTCATGATGGACGCCCGCGATCCGTCCATTCTTCGATTCGCCCTTCCGGCCTGTGGCGGTTTATTGCTGCTGCTGCTTCTGCTTTTGTTACTGGCGATTTCCTCTAAAAATAACTATAGCTTTTATTCACCTCTTGTGTAGCTTCTTCATTATTTACACTCGTATGTTGTTGTTTCTGGTGTATTTTTGTCTTTGTGGTCTATGTTTTTGGCATGAGAGCTGGCACTTGGTTGTTGTTTTTGATGTTGAAAAAATTCGTTACAACCACAAAGGAATTGAGGGACTCAATCCTAGTAGTTCTTTATCTTCTTTTCCTTCTTCACATGTCTTATTTGTAGCATTTTCTGGAAATTCTAAAACGAAGTATGTATCTACATAAATATGTATGGAGTACATGTTGCAAGCCATCGTATTGGAATTATTACATATCTATATGCAGTGGCGTAGCCAGGGGAGGGGATTGGGGGGATAGGTCCTCCCCCTTCGCCAACAAAGCACTATTTTTTTACTTTCGATTTAATAACACAATACCTGATTTGTAATTTTTTTATTTCAGACTAATGGCAAATTAATTTTTATAAATATTTGAGATTATCGGTTATTGGATTATGCATGTAAATATAGAGCTCCGAAAAGCCTATTTAAGACCGTCTGAAAAGTCTAGTGTATTTTCGCACGTTGGGCCGGTTTCCGGTTTCGACTTAAATATCTACACATTGGTCTACCAGAAATACAAGAGAGTTTAAAGTAATAGTAAATAGAGAGTATTAAACAATTTTCTCGGTCTGAAATTGCTGTTGTAAAATTCCACTCCCTTTTCTCTCCCGTCCATAAGGAGTCGGAAGGTATGACTGAAGAGCATTTATGATATTTATTAAGACAATCCAAGAATGATATAATACAAGATTGCGCCGATTGCAGCAGAATTCGTGGGAGTAATTTTGGCGTGACGTCACCGTAGAGTTGACAACTGAGAGCGGGAAATAAAACTGCTCTCCAGTGATGTGCTGAATTTTCGGTACCTAATACTTAAAAAAGGTTTCGGTACCCAATACTTCCTTATCGGTGCCCGATACTGATTCTTTACATTAAACCTTCGCCATTATATGCATTTTAAGTTTAGAAAAAACTTTCCTTACTCATTTATATGATATCGGCTAAAACACTTGAACTTATCGCAACAAAGAAATATTATTTTATCAGTTTTAACCCTAGTCGATCCAAGGTTCAAGAAAAATACTTTGACGGATGAAGAAGAGGGGGCAGGGGTTGGAGATTCTGTAACCAGTTAGCGATAAGTTTCGGATCGATAAAAATATTTCATATCATACGTCAACAAAACCGATACCGATTCGAAAATTGTCGCTAACTGCTTACAGAATCTGCCTACAAAAATGATATCGTCCGATTCAGCTGGAACAAAAATGCTTCAAACAAGTAAGAGTTTCTCTGTATTATGGCCTTGAACCGACATATATACATCTTTCATTTGAATCAGTATTAAAATATCTATTGGCTCCTACATTCGGGTATTGATAGGCGAATCTCCCCTTAACCGTTTTTTCCATAGTTTTGGCCTATGTGCGCTTTTATTCGAAACCTAAATGTTTCGGTACCGAGTATCGAGAGTATTGGATACTTACAGGTCTAATCTGCGCTGGTAACATAAATTTTATTACCGGTAACTAAAGTGTCTGTCAATTTTTAAACCTTTTTCGCATTCTGTGCTCTCTTGTAACCGGTAAATTTGGTTACCATCTCATAAGCTGGTAACAAAATATTGCCCCGTGTAATATGCAGAACAGGAATTTCCACAAATCGNGTTACCATCTCATAAGCTGGTAACAAAATATTGCCCCGTGAAATATGCAGAACAGGAATTTCCACAAATCGTCATAGCTGAGTTGCTGAATATTTTCACTGCATTACCAACGTACCTAGAATCGCGGTGACAAGAAGTAGTAAAATTTTTTGGTAATAAAATTTTCCGGTCACAAAATCTTCGGTAACGTGCAGAATAGACCTGTTAAAAGTATTGACTCAGCACATCACTACTGCTGTCATCTCGACTGTGACGTCAGCAAAACAGCTGATTCTGTCAAATTCACTGAGAGCCGATTAGCGGTATTGCCATCGGCGCCACCTTCCGGCAATGTTTTTAAAATTTGTTATTACTTTTGAAAGTTGAGCGCATCTTGTTTTCATGGAACTTTTTATTAAACTAGTGATTTTTAAGCAAAACACACAACCAACTTCAATTGTCATATACACATTTAAGAGTGCCGTTAATTTTTTCCTGTTCCAATGATCGGATCTAAACCAAATTACGGGACGACCCTTGAGGTACCATATTTTCGACAAAAAAAAATTATTGAAATCGGTTCACGCGCTCCAAAGTTATACAGTAGAATATCTTAAAAAAGAAAAAGCGCTCCCACTTTTTTGATGTCGGTTAAAAGTGTTTTCGGAAATCACCACATTTCCTCATCAGACTTATTTCAGTAGGATTCGAACCGACGACCCCACTGACTCAGTCAGTTGCCAACGCACTGTGCTAAGTTCGCCTTATGAATGCTTGTTTCTGTATTCCACTACTTCATTTGTTTCTGAAACTTTAAAAAGTTTATTTATTTATTACATGCTGTACATAAAACTTGCGTAAATGTATTTTAAAGTGCATAGTATCTGAAGCAAATTTTCAATATTTTCTGGTAATATAACTTTAGACGTATAAAACCCCTCCCAAAATAAATTTCTGGGTGCGCCCCTGTATGTATGCCTTTGGGCCATTTGCGTATGGCTATGCTTTTGAACTTATTGAATACAGTCGACCACTTATTCTTCTGAACTAAATTACGTATGTACCTATGTATATGTATGAACATATATATATGTGTATGTAAAGCTAGGCACTAACAGCAGCGAAGAAATCCGTCTGATGAAAAATCTGGAGCAGGCTCTGAAGATGTATATTTATGTTCCAGCGTTGTGGGACTTTGAAAATTTAGAATTCTTGCGGGACCAAGAATTTCAGCTTGGGGGCTTTTCGACGATAGAAGATTCTTTGGAAATCAGAGGGATTGGTTCGCTGTTAGTGCCTAGCTAGCTGTCCATTTCTGTTTAAACTTAAGAGCATTGATGTGCTCTAGAATGGTATGATCTCTAATAAACTGTTTTAATGTGGCTATTGAGTAACTATAAACCCCGGCAACTAACTATATGACTACACNAATAAACTGTTTTAATGTGGCTATTGAGTAACTATAAACCCCGGCAACTATATGACTACAATCACACTATGTGTGAGCCTAAAGATTTCTGGACTCTTGCGACCATTTATTGACATATGTATATTTGGCCCATAACTAGACAAATGTTGTTTTCAAGTGCTGCGAAGTTTGAAGTTTATTTGCATAAATATGGCCATCCGAGTAGCCTCATAAAAAGTCCAACGGTGTCGAGCCGGATGATCTCGATGGCCAAATGGCATCACCTTTACGGAAAATTATGCGCCTGATAATCTTCTGTTGTAATGAAACTTATCCAAGACACTGTGAATGATCAGATGCCTTCAGTTGTTTTATGACATGAGCCTTATACGGATGAAGATGAAAGTATATCCAAATCCAAAATATACCGTTATGTGCCCTAAGACAGTACCCATTTTTAAAAACGAAGCGCAATCGACAAATTTGATTCTTCGGCCACACTTTACAATNCTATTTTGTTTTGCCTTTTTTTGCCCTTTTTGCAATATCTAGTGCCTTTTCCTGCCTTTTTCGCTATTTTATTTTGCCTTTTCCAGCCTATTTCGTCATTTTAATTTGCCTTTTTTATAGGTTTTTAGGTCCTAAAAATCCGTTCCCTGGTTATTAGGTTAGGTATTTAAATTTTCCTTCCTCTTTGTCGTTATCTTTAGGTTTCTTTACTTTTATTTTAATTTCTGAATTTATCCCTTTCTTCTTCTCCATACTCAACTTTACCTTCTTCCTTGTTTGAGTCTAATTTACTCACTTACATACATACATACATACATACATCTTATTCCTAAACTGCNGAAAATTGGCTGGTCTGATATTTTCTTTTAACATGCAATTCGCCTTTGTTTACTTTTTGTACAGAAATGTCATCGCCACTATGACGGGGCAATCTTGTACTCTTTCTTGTCAAATATGCATTTTGATGTAACTGCTATGAAGCTATGAATACTCATTAAAATCGTTTCAGTTCGTAATAAACGTACATTACATACTTGTAGTCTAAATCATGATAAAAACGTAGCAAGGTATAACCGTTCTCTCAATTTGTCGGCCATGATTTTTTTTTGAAGTTTGCCAACATTTTAAAATCATATAAAAGTGAAAATAAAAAATTGAAATTGTTCGAAATTGTTGTTGCTTGAGATTGAAAATGAAAATGTGTGTGTGAGTTTGTGAGTAAATTTAAAAATTAAATTGTTTGGAAACGTCAAGAATTTTAAAAGTGACTCTCAGCGGTTCTACCTTACTATATTTTTATCATGGTAAAAAGTCTTTCGTAACACAAATAAAAGTCAGTTGGCAAGATAGTTCGAAATATTTTTGTTATTCTAGCACAAAAGTCTTAGGAAAAGAGCTCTCTCATTTACCCCTTGTAGCTCGCATCGCTTCAATAGTCCCAATGGTCAAGTAAACAAAGCACAGCCGTGCCATTCAAGAGATCCAAGTTCGAGTCTCNAATGAACAAAATTTAGCTTCAGCTGCTGCTATTGAATGCATGTTGGAATGTGTATATGCATGTAAGTATGTATGTATGTTATTTGCAAGGACTTTGTGCGGAATGCCTTTGCAAATATAGTGAGTTGAATAAGACTCAAAGAGCAACCTAAAATAAGAGTCCGAATGTAGTAATTTATAGTAATTTATGAGGCCGACAAGAGCCTCAAAAAGAGTCTGAAATGATTCATATATGAGGCCAAAAATGGTTTTAAAAGAGTCCAAAATGAGCCAATAAGAGTTCAATCATCATCTTCATCTTCATCTTCATCTTCATCTTCATCTTCATCTTCATCTTCNACAAAAACCGCGAAGTCTGTTCTGCCTTTTCCAAGTTGGATAGGGAAGCAAAGCGCATGGGTCTGGTGGTAAACGAGGACAAGACGAAGTATCTCCTGTCATCAAACAAACAGTCAGCACATTCGCGCCTTGGCACCCACGTCACTGTTGACAGTTACAATTTCGAGAAAGTAGAGAATTTCGTTTACTTGGGAACCAGCATTAACACCGATAATAATGTCAGCATTGAAATCCAATGCAGAATCACTCTTGTCAACTAGTAGCCTGAGTAGGCAATTCAGGAGTAAAGTCCTCTCTCGACGTACGAAAACCGCGCTCTATAAGTCACTCATCATGCCCGTGCTGGCATATGGCGCAGAAGCATGGACTATGACAACATCCGATGAGGCGGCTCTTGGAGTGTTCGAGAGAAAGATTTTGCGGAAGATTTACGAGCCTTTACGCGTTGGTGACGGCGAGTACCGCAGACGATGGAACGATGAGCTGTATGAGCTTTACAACGACATGGACATAAAGCAGCGAATTAAAATACAGCGGCTCCGCTGGCTTGGCCATGTCGTTCGAATGGACACCGACGCTCTAGCTCTGAAAGTGTTCAACTCGGAACCCGCTGGTGGTAGCAGAGGAAGAGGGAGGCCCCCACTGCGATGGAAAGATCAGGTGGAGAAGGCCTTGGTTTCACTTGGCGTTTCCAATTGGTGTCAGTTGGCACAGAAGAGAAACGACTGGGGTGCTTTGCTGAACTCGGCCAAAATCGCTTAGGAGGCTACAGCGCCAAAAACGAAGAAGAAGAATCTCAAAAACCCTTTTATTATAAATGTTTCAAAATTATAAGAATTGGCTAGTCTGGATCCTCAGCAAAAAATACTTTATGGGGCAGTGTAATTTGCTCAAAAATCTAAATTTTATTTGCCAAAAAAAATATTTTTTAGATTAATCTATAGCACTTCCATTGCACAATGAACACGGTTATGGTTTCAACCGTATAACTGTTGGTCACCCCTAATTTCTTCAGTAATATGGTTTTTTGCGTAAAAAGTGAAGGACACACGCGCCACCGACGTTCTACACCTGCTACAAACAACCCTTCTCAGTAATCAGGGGTGAGCATATGCACCAGCGGCATTAACAGCAAAGGCTGCACTTCTCTGCTGGTGAATTGTAGCCGATGGGTTTCATTTAATGTCTATTTCCGCTCCCCCTGATTTGCGAACAAGTGTTTGATTACTCTCCCGAGAAGAAAGGAACGCACAAGTAAATTACGCCTCATTTTATATGCCCATTCCCAGTGCATTTGTATTTGCTTACACGTGTATATGTAGTACATTTGTATGTATTTTCATATACAGTAAAATTATACTGGATAAGGGTTGCCTACAATGACGTGGCCTTTGATTCGTTTAAGGCCTGCTCCGTCGCCAGATTTGTGTCATCTGCCATTGGGTGGGTTGTAGTGATGATGGTTGGTGGTGGGTGGTGGGTGGTGGGTGGTGGTAGTTGGTGAGTAATAAATGTTTTCGTCGTTGATCGTTGAGAATTCGCACAAATTCATTGCGAACTGATGTCCTCCATTGATTTCGTCGGGGTCTGATGGCAAGGCAATTGGTGGTAGAATAGCCACCGATGGACTTGTGGAAGGTGGTGCAGACAGCGTATCTTCAATCGTTGCATTAAATACATATGTGTTGAGGAATCATTTCCCTCGCCGTATGCGTATGTTTCAAAATTTAAAGGACGTGCAAAAGTACAAAAACATATGTATGTATATGTATGTATGTACTACATTAGACCGTACCACCTTATATGCAAACAAAAAAGTTCACAGTACACACTTGAGTCTATAACGCATTTTTGCAAGTCAATTTAGAAAAAAAATAATAATTTTTTGGCCGAGCCTTTTTCCTTTTTTAAATTGGAAAAAGAATTTAGAAGAGAGAGCCCAGAAATCTCGAGCAGCATACTAGACGTGCAAACGGGCCTTTGGAAAGCAATGGGGGCTATCACCGTACGTCACCTATGGCATGTACAGCGCAGTCATCAGACCAATTGCAACCCACGGGTACTTGGCATGATGAGGGCTCTAGACAAAGGGAATAGCAAGAAAATAATAGGAAAAGTGCAAAGACTCGAGGGCCTTGGCATATCGGGGGTAGTAAGTAGCGCACCTCAGGAACGGCCTTAACATGATATTTCATTTGCAACCGCTGCATATTTTCATTAATGGTACGGCCGCAAAGAGCGCTCTCAGGCTCAGAGAAGCCAAAACACGGTAGGCAACCAATTTCGGGTATGCAGCAATACTGAATGAAATAAAAAGGAGCTGGCGAAATGTAATGAAAGCTTAGGACTTCAATACGAAGATACCCATTAGGTTCCCAACTGGATAAGAATGGGATGCAGGACTGCCAGTAGCAGAGCGGGGTATATCCATCTACACTGACGGTGCAAATATGGAACAAGGAACTGGAACCGGTGTCGACTCGAAGGACCTGCAGATCATCCGCTCCCATCGTCTACCGAACAACTGCAGTGTCTTTTAAGCGGAGATCTACGCTATAGAGAGGGCGACTAGTCTTTTGCTTAGTAGTAGAGCTCCAGCAGACAAAGCCACTTTTTTGTCGACAGTCAGGCAGCACTTTTGGCAATGGGATCTAAAATAGTGATCGGGAATCTTACGGAAATGTCGCACAAGGCTGGCATCAAAGCCGTATCAACGTCACTCTCTGCTGGGTTCTCGGACATAGAAGTATTGAAGAGAATGAGTTGGCTGATGACATGACCAGATGCGGCTCAGAAAGCAGAAGCGGATAGCTCCGTACTACCACCGTTTTGTGATCACGTTAGGAAAATCAATGAGTACACCGCGGCCGTTNAGCAGACAAAGCCACTTTTTTGTCGACAGTCAGGCAGCACTTTTGGCAATAGGATCTAAAATAGTGATCGGGAATCTTACGGAAATGTCGCACAAGGCTGGCATCAAAGCTGTATCAACGTCACTCTCTGCTGGGTTCTCGGACATAGAAGTATTGAAGAGAATGAGTTGGCTGATGACATGACCAGATGCGGCTCAGAATGCAGAAGCGGATAGCTCCGTACTACCACCGTTTTGTGATCACGTTAGGAAAATCAATGAGTACACCGCGGCCGTGACAAATGACTTGTGGAACAAACCAGAAGACTGTAAGACCACAAGATTATTGTGGCCGCGGCTGAGTAGGAAAAGCACACGGGACATACTGCAACTCAATAGATCTGCAGTAGGAGTCCTTGCCGGCGTCATCACACGACAGTGTGGTATAGCACCAATGCTTCAACGGTGGCGAATACCAACGAGTACTCTCTACTGTCATTATGAGGATGAGAAAGAGTCAATTCATCACTATCTGTGTCGATGTCCAGGTCTACAAATGAAGCGACTCAAGCACTTGGGTTCACACTTCTTAAACATTTTGAGCGAGGTGGCGGAGGTCGAACTGTTGGTTCTCCTTGGCTTTATCAGGGATAATAATTGGTTTAGTAGAATAATGACTTAAAGCTGCTCTCTCGATTATAGGTATGGGACACTCACTAAAAGAGAGGGCACACACTTTGANTGGCTTTATCAGGGATAATAATTGGTTTAGTAGAATAATGACTTAAAGCTACTCTCTCGATTATAGGTAAGAGACACTCACTAAAAGAGGGCACTCACAATGGACAATTCTGTCTCCGAGTGAAAGTATGGAATATTCCACACACGCCCTCCTAATCTAACCTAACATTTTACATTTTTCGGTGACGCCTACATTTGGCACAAAACTATAATTTTAATAGTTTTACTGCATTAATCAAAATACGTCCTTTGCAAAAGTTTAAGGATTTTTGGAGAGCTTTAATTAACTGGCATTAGGNCGAGTGAAAGTATGGAATATTCCACACACGCCCTCCTAACCTAACCTAACATTTTACATTTTTCGATGACACCTACATTTGGCACAAAAATATAATTTTTATAGTTTTACTGCACTAGTCAAAATACGCTAGCAAAAGTTTAAGGATTTTTGGAGAGCTTTGATTTACTGGCATTTAAGTGATACTTTTGGGAGGTAGGAACTGTGTGATCTGGTGCATAATACACGATCGGGGTAGTCGAGGTCGATGAACTTTGGAACAAAAAAAAATCTCTCCTCAATGACAAAAACACTGATATAAATATCATAATTTAAGATCCAACGGTAAATGACGAAGATATGGCGCAAAAATTACAAAAGGCGACCAAACGGCAAAGAAAAAACAAATCAAATTTAACTTCCCATCCAATCGAAATACTTCCATAGAAAATCTTAAAGATTTTTGGCAAGCTTTAACTTCTTTGCACTAAGGTGGTAGGAATTAAAATCTGGTCGGTGTACGGCGAGCTTTTTTTCTGATACGGTCTAATGTATGCAACTAAGTATTCCAATGTTTTGCACATATACATACAGCACTTGCACAGCACCGGCGCACGGTGAGGGTGGTGGACTCTGACGTTGACGTTGACGCTGGAAATGGCGATAGCGATTGCTAAGGTAATGGCGATAGCGATTGCTAAGGTAATGGCGTTGGTAGCGCTACCACCTGTCGTTGCTCTAAATCGCTCGACAATCGTACTTCCTCCAATGAAGCCAGGTAGAAGCACCTGAAGCGCCCGTATATCTTTGATATCTGCATATTTTATTCATGTGTATAGATATGTATGTATGCATGTTTGTTTATTTGTACATACGTGCATATACATACATACGTACTTACTTAAATATGTACATATGTATATCCACATATGGCTTACTAACTACAAATAATCACCCGTATTCAGTTGATGCGAAACTTCTACAAAATCAACGTCGCCACGGCAACCAATGGAAGGTAAACGAAACCACCAAAAAATAAATGCTTGCTACTATTGAAATTGCTAATGTTATTGTTACTTTTGCTTTTACTTTTTTCTGTCATTTGCGCTTAAGCACCATGAATAACTTATATACAGTTTTGTTCACATAAGTAGCGACGCAAATGATGAATGATTTGGGCCTAAAAATATAATAGACGTCAACGATCAGATTCTTATAGTCTTTCAAACCTTGGAAAATATCCTGGGATCTGTCGATTAGTCATCCGTTAGATCCCTCTTGGTTCCACCAAGAGAAGCTGCTTCTTCGATGCAATGACTAATTTGGGGATTACGGATATGCAGAATGAAGTTGATCCAGATACTGGTTGTGCGCTGAATTAAGGATCCGCCACGTGCAACGAACTACTAATGAAAAAGAATAGAAAGCCTCGGATGAGTCCTGCTTCTTATGATGACGACTACGGCGATTGGAGGCATGCAGCGGCAATCGCCGAACCTGTAATGGGGAGGGTACCTCTGCCCGGCTGACTGATATTCTCGCGAGGACAAAGGCTTACATCACTGCCATCCAAAACAAAATATGGTGTGCGAAGCAAGGTAGACAACGCACGGGACCTAGCGGTGCGGCGTCTACTACATTTGCCATGTAAGCAGCGCATCAAAACGACATTCTTCAATATTTTGCTCTTTTGCGACTATGCCTGATGAAAGAAAAACACGAGGCGTGCGAAGATCTCTTTTATGAAAGTTTAGATCTTACTTACTAGCGCTGCCCTTGATGCGATATTAAATGCATAGTAGGAGCTTTCAATACCAGGGTCGGGAAATTCAGCCTCCACAACAAAACTTAAGGTTGATCGACTCTCCCGGATGCCGAAATATGTTGTTCCGCAGGGATGGGAGTATCCTGATTAAAAACAAGAAACCAACTCGAGGACGACTAATTTGTACCGTTCCAGACGTACATACGTGTAATTCAACGACCAAACACTGGCTCGGACCATTATCTTGTTGCCGGCAAGATACACACTCACCAGTGTGTAGGAAATAGGAAAGTTCAAAGTCGAAAGGCTTCAATCGCAATCGAAAGCTAACACCTTCGCCTAGCGAAAGTACTCTTCAATAATATTAACACTTCTCCACCCTGTAGTACGGTAACAGTATGAAGCCACAGGAGAAGATGAACCCGAGCCCAGAATTTAGGAAAGCGGAATCGACGGCTCAGCACTTGATTAGTTACGATGAAGTATGTATGTATTGATTTTCCCCTGCTGATAAGAGTACGGGGGCTAAGAGTTGATAAGGTGCATGCATCAACTCTTATGGAGGGTATTGTCTAATAAACGCCTGCCTGGCGAATGATTTTTATGTAAGTATACCCAAAATCCACAATAGGTGACTTTGCCAGATATGCGAACTACCGCGGGATGCGCCTGTTAAACTACACAAATCCTCGTCGAGCGTATTGTATGAAAGGCTAAAGCACACCGTCAATGAAATGATTTTCCCTTATTCAGGGTTGATTCAGACCCAATAAATTTACCATGGACTTGATATTCACAATACGAAAAATTATGGAAAAGTCCAAGAGAGGAGGTTTGCCTCACGCCATCTCTTGGTCGATTTTAAGTCCGCATTCAATAGCTCGTTCTCTATACGCCAACGCATAACCCGTAGCTCCGTCAGAATAAGGAAGGACCTCGCCGAGCCATGCGATACCAAAAGAAATTTCCGACAGAATAACTCAATCGTACGACTTCTTTCAATAAAAATAGGAAGAAGAAGTCCTACTTTGCGATGAAAAAACCACTTGGCATTTCCAATTGGCATAAGTGAGCACAGAAGAGAAACGACTGACAAGATTTTTAGTTACAGCGCCAAACAAGAACAGACAAGTAAGGCTTTAAGCACTCAAAACGAGTCGAATATTTTGCTCGCTGAAGTCAGTTTATGCCGCTCGGATGTACTGATTTATAGAGTAGTTTTAAATTTTCCGTGATTTCGATCACTAAATTGGTAAATAAAGATACACAAAAAATGCTGCACACTTTCATTGGAGTACACATCAAATAGCTGCTGCTTTTATGACCACACCTGTATATGCAAATACAATGTGTGACTTTGCATATATGTATGTATACATATGCACGCATACATACATACACAGGTATAGTAATCGTCCCAAAATATGTGTATCTGCGAGATATATATACCCTATGTATTCGTTGCGAATGCAGCAGTCAAGTCAGACCAAATTACTTGATGTGGGGCCATGAAAAGGGTTGTTCGGCGCGGGCAAGGGTACGCCTTCTCAAATGTATTCTGGCAACAATTTTGTGCCAACTTATCGCATTTGCAATTTGAGAAAATTCCAAAAACTGCAATCTGCAGCTACTGCATTTCCCCCAACCAACAACAGAAAACAGCCGTCACATTTCCACGTTACACTAATCTGACTACGTTATGTGCATACGTACATATGTACTTGTGTGAGTATATATTTAGTATACTGCTTTACCTTGACTCTTGTCTCCGTTGGTTCATTTGCCTGCGGATATTTGTAGCTCAGCTAACTTTCAGTGCAGTTCAGTTGAGTTGCGCAATGTTTGGCTCGCATTTAGGCGTTTTTGCTTGTGCGATTCGTCGACAACTTTCATTGACATCTATGTATGTAGCTCGATATGTGCGGCGCATTGGGACGTTAGGGACGAGCGTGCTGGGGCGCGCACAATCGGAACGGAAGAATTTGCGAGATATTTCAGAATTTATTGCTGCTGCAATGTGCAATGTTGCACTAATAAAAATTGTCGCAAAACGTTTTATGGCAGCAGAAACTTTGTTGCATAATCCTTGCAGATGAAATTGCCAACAAACTGTGCAGAGGGTACACACACTTTTGTGGAATATATGCGGGCACATATGTACATAAATATGTGTAGAAAACTGCACCCAGCCAACCACGAAATGGATGATATTACAATTACTATTGCCATTACCATTGCCATTACTATTATCTCATTACATTTACCACTTCAATTCCCATTATCATTACTATCACCATTACCAATACCATTACCAATGCTGTTGCCATTACAATTACCTTCATCATTACCGTTAATATTACAAATATCATTGCCATCAACATCGGCATTACCATTATCATCACCATTACCAATACCAATGCTGTTGCCATTACAATTACCTTCATAATTACCATTACCATTAATATCAGCACTACCATTATCATTACCATTACCATTTACCATTACCTTCATCATTGCCATTCCAATTATCATTGCCATACACATCAGCATTACCATCACCATTACGAATACCATTACCATTAACATTACCTTCACCGTAATCACTACCATTACAATTATAGTTGGAAACTTTGAATTTAGTAAGATTTGTACTTGTCGAAAGTGTTTCATAAACCATTTTCGTATTGACTTAAAATTTGCAATTCAAAAGCTCTTAACATTTTCGGTTAGTTGGGTGTCAATTCTCATACTCTAACACATAAATCTACATACATACATACATAAGTGTGCAAAATTTCACTCGCAAACAACAAACTTGTTGTTTCTTTTGCTAACGCTGACATTTGCATGAAGTTTCTTGAATTCCTGCCAAAATCCTTGAGCCAATACGTAGTCCATCTTTCGGTGACAGTGACACGAAGGGAGAAAATAAATGACAGCAGGAAGTCAAAGAAAACAATAGATTGCTGTGACTTCCTCACAATATGCAAATAAACCAAGTTTGAGAATTCATAAAACTTCATCGGACAACCCGGCGATGCATTATGGATTCTGAATCAATGAGTTTTTTAACACTTGCTGGGATTCCTTATGATATTGATTAGCTTTCGGCAAGGGTCCCATTTTGATAACTATTAAATCTATAGAATAGGCTTGGAATAAAGAATGGACTATCAGCTGTCTGTTTATCTCAGTTTTGTCCAAATTTATCTAAGTAGTTGAAGTACATACTTAGTTGGGAAGTTGGCCGCTGTAGCCGATTGGTTAGAGGTACTTATGTACTTCCAACCAGGTAGGACTCAGGTTCGATTTCTAGCACAAGTAACATTCAGAAAAGGGGTTTTTTCTAATACCTAGCGGGGGCGCCTCTCCATAGGAGCGTATGTACATCTGCCATTAAAAAGATTCTCATAAAGCCATTCGACTTTCGGAGAGGGTATAAATTGGTATAATCTAACACCTTCTCTCTATGATGAAAAAAAATCTGATTTACTTTTCATATTGGGCCGGTTGCCACAGATTATGCGGAAGCTTACTTGCCCATGAATAACATTTGCCTTGAACTATTAAATAACTTTAAAGCCTTCAGACCAGTCTGACATACTTATGTACTAACTACTGATCATGACTGCCTACAATTTAAATTTGCTTTTTAGACTTTCAAATAATATCCTAACGTGGATCCGTTTATATATATGGCGCTTTTTATATACACATGTTGGTAATATTTCAATACTTGGTTTAGAAATCTCACAAGCTGGCATTATTTTATTCAAATTAATATTATTGGAACAGAGTATTTTTGAGTACCGAGTACTTTCGAGTTCTATTAATTTCTGAGTACTACTTTCGAGTTCCTTTTTTTGAGTACTGAATACTTTCGAGTTCTTTTGTGGACACTGAGTTCTTTGGAGTACTCAGTATCGATACTTTAAAAAATCTGGTGCTGTCGATCCTTTTGAGAATCGAGTTCTGAATACTTTTGGGATCGATACTGCCCAGCATTAATATGTACACATGGGCGTAGCCAGGTAGGGGCAGGGGGTGCTCGATCTCCCCCCCTAACTTTCAAATTTTCTTTATATATATATATATAATAGTACCCTGCAATGCCAGCTTAATAGGGTCGAGCCCCCTCCCCCCCCCCCTAAATTTTATTCTGGCTACGCCGATGTACGTACATATGTAGATAAGGCACTGCAACTTAAGATGGTACTCAATCCTACAAAGNGCCCAGCATTAATATGTACACATGGGCGTAGCCAGGTAGGGGCAGGGGGTGCTCGATCTCCCCCCCTAACTTTCAAATTTTCTTTATATATATATATAAAATAGTACCCTGCAATGCCAGCTTAATAGGGTCGAGCCCCCGCAGCCCAATAATGTCCTGCCACTCCTTAGGGTAAAGTCTATATTAGTAGTTAGGATACTTTCAGGACTCTCTATTATATCATCTCTCAGGACTTCTGCAGATTGAAACATGCCNATATATATATATAAAATAGTACCCTGCAATGCCAGCTTAATAGGGTCGAGCCCCCGCAGCCCAATAATGTCCTGCCACTCCTTAGGGTAAAGTCTATATTAGTAGTTAGGATACTTTCAGGACTCTCTATTATATCATCTCTCAGGACTTCTGCAGATTGAAACATGCCTAACTTGCAAGGGCATAACCACCTTATGTGTCAACATAACAACTTGTGTGTCAACTCTGACCATTACTCAGATCGCGATTCAGGTATGTACTTTGGTTCTGGCGAAGACCAATAATCTTGTATTACAAATATAGACCAGAAATGACCGCATGACCGTTTTCCTATTCTGTCTGCTGATGACACGTGAGAAGATCGTTTTATTCCCAATAGTCGAATTGACCTTTCGAAACTCAAGTGCGAATAAACACAGACTATTCGTACTGCCAAGGATGATGCTTTACCACTATGAAAATACGTTCTTAGTCCTAGCTAACCCGGGGCATAAAGTCTCGCGGCAGTTGTAACGCTATGTTTTTAGCCACTAGGTCCATCGGTGGCGCTGTTTAGAGTTACCACTAAACGATTTTCTATAGGTCTAGCGCTCAAATGAGTGCTTTTGGCTGAGACTGCGACTTACTGCTTACATATTAAGGTGACTGACTTGGTTTTCCTAACCGGTTTCTATCGGGTTTTCTGGATATTTAAAGGCGTTTTTTGAATAATTGATTTTTGGAATATCGATTTATGGAACAGACTGGTTTTTTATTTCATACAAATTCTGACCTCTCAATAAAAATTTTGAGTTTTTCGAAATTTTCAAGGCTTTTTTCAGTTTAAGGGAAACTACTAAATAGTTTTAAAATTATTTTTTAATATGAAAAAATTAATTTTTGTTATGAATTTTAAACCAAGGGCTAAGGAAAAAAAGTTTGGCCTTACCTTTGGCAATTGAACGAAAAAATAAAAAAATAGCATTTCACAAATGTGAAATGTCTAGTATAAAAAAAATTTGTTTTTTTCATAACTTTTGAACTAAGGTTGGGCTAACAAACAAAAGGTTGGGCTAACCTTGGGCTAATGAATGAGGGCGTAAAAATATTAAAAAAAAATAATAATATTTAGTATGAAATTTTTTTTTTTTATATGTAACTTTTCAACTAAGGGTGGGCTAACGAAAAAAAGTTGGGTGTAAAAATACTGAAATTCACAAGTATTAATTTTTAGTTCAAAAAAATTGGATATTGTTGTAACTTCTAAACTAAGGGTGGGCTAACGAATCAAAAAATTGGGCTGGAAGGTTGGTATGGAAAATATGTACGTGTGTATACATAAAATCGCCAACACGTTAGGGTATGCATATTTTTGACGCTGACTGTATTTTAGAACTTTTAACATATCTCAGAAACTTTGATTACAGGATACCTTTTTAGAAAAAAAATATAAATTTTTTGTTTGGCACGATAGGATAAGCTTTACTGAGGAAAATATGTAGGCCTTTTTAATAACTTTACAACGGTGTATCGGACATCGAATACAATGATATAGAAAAAACCAATTTAGCTGATTTCACTGGGTGTCGAAAAAATTATTTTTACTTTCCTGAAATTCTGGCATAGTAAGCGTTTACAATCAATCGCTTGGAAGAAATTGATTTTTTTTTGTGATGTGGTCTAATATACATACCTATCTACTTACATGCGTATGTATTTATACTATGCGGCTTACCACGTTTCACTTCGTTAACTCAAAAAGTGAGGAAATATTCCAATAATTTTCACTAATAATGTATGTATATATCTATCCCTGCACATACAGAAATTACAGACTTATCTAAGAGTTCATCATTATCATTAATTATATACATATGTATGTATGTATATATATAAAAAAATTGTATGAGTAAGTGATTGCCTCTTCTGCTGGTTCATTTTTTCCAATTTTGGATTTCACAATTTTACCCTCTGCCAAATGACGCACCACACTAACAGTCATGGCATCAGGCCTTGACAACCATCCAACAAACGTCTTTCCACCCCCTCAGGCACACATACACCTAATAACGGGAATGTGTTAGTGGAAATAACAACAATTACGACAGGTGAATTCTATCCCTCAGCTTGCTGCTCTAATTGGATTTTCTCGCTTTCTAAGAAAAAATCTATGAATTTGTTATTTCGAACAAGCAGTAGTGGTCTTCAGATACACTAAAAATAGGTATGTACATACTTACGTGCTCACTTCTCGACGTGATCCCCGCCTATGTCTCTGCCTTGGCAACAACCTGCGCGACTACCACCCACCCCAGCACTGCTACCCTACATATAGACGCCCTAACAAGTGCGTACTCGGCCGAAATGATTTTCACTGCAGTCATCAGTAGAAGATACATATTGTGCATAGTGGTTGCTGTTGTTATTAGTGTTGCTAGTTTTATGTTGCCTTGGCCGATTCTCTTTTCAGCGATTATATACAGCATATTTGTACATACGAGTATACATTGTGTATACATAACTTTCGTTTTATATACGACTAGTAAATAGTGATATATACATATACTGTGTATGTATGTGTGTATATGTATATGCTACTTATTTACATTATATACAAAGTTCTTCTGAATTTCTGATGTTTCTGTGATAAATTCTCGGTATCCTCTGTTGTGGCCTCGCATGGGGGTTGCTGATGTTAGCCGCTTGGTGTTGTTGTTTTTGCCGCTGTGGGCTGCCGTCGTTTGCCAGTTGGCGCAAAGTTGGTCTGAATAATTCTGCTCTATGGTATCAGCTTTTTACCATCACTTTTCCTCAACTGTAGCACGACGCTTCGCAAACAAACAACCACCGCCAGCAAAACCATTAAGGGGATTTTTATTTTTTTTATTTTAGTATTAGTGCTAATAGTTGTAGTTTTTGTGTTGTATTCTGTACTGCATCGTCAGATGGATGGGGGTGAAAACACCTGATGGACAGAAAAAAATCAATAGTTTTAGATTTTAGCTTTGATGATGTGAATCTCTCCCTCTCTCAGTAGAATACACAGTTAGTATTGTTACGGCTCCGGTATAAATATGTATGGACATATGTACGTATGTATGTATATATAAATGCATATGTACTTACATATATACGTATGAGTCTACATTAATATGGTTGCTCCTCATACGCAAGAAAAAAGTGTGTAACCATCGACCTCCTCACTTTGCTAGATTTCGGCTTAGGCCCTTGGGTTTATACTCTCTGACAAGTCTGGAGGAGCTCTACGGGATTAGGATTGGTCGCCTGCAAAACTTCGTTCTCGGCGGTTCTCGCTCTAACGTCGCAGTTACCGTTCGCAGTGGTATCACAAGGGACGAACTTCCACGGGCTAACTGAGCCACTTCAGGGGACATCCACTTAAACCTAACCTAACCTACATCGAGCGGACTTTGGGTAGAAATTGAGACAATAGAACTTACTTGTCCAGTGAGATGATTTTGGTCAATACTCGTACTTAAAAAAAACTTTTAAACGTTGTATATAGTATCTGCATTTAGGTGGTTTCAAAAAGATTTCCAGCTAACTCTCCGAAATGAATAATTGCACTTTGCATCTATTGTAATTTTGTAAAATATCCAATTATTGAAAAGTAATAAATAACCATTTAGCCTTGTCGTTACACTAAGAAAAAAGTAACACGACTTTTCCAAACAGTGTCATTAGCGATTAGATATTTTTGAACAGAAATAGTTGTTTTTTAAACAAACTGAAACTTATGTTTGTTTGGTCGTTCACAGAGTGCTGTTTGTCTAGAAATTTTTCAAGAACAATCAGTTCATCCCAATACTTGCGAAAAGTATGTTTGAAGGAATATACAGATTTTGATTGTTCAAACCATGGTATAAAAAAGAAGGTAGTTTCACTTAATGACATTAGCAGCCA
>NW_016160847.1:0-58595 GCF_001687245.7 Rhagoletis zephyria | reverse complement strand
TTATTTTAGCTCATTCAACTTACATAAACTATCCTTAATATTATCGGTTGAATTTCAACCGCTGGGCGAACACTAGTATTGTTAAATCTTCGAACTCTTGAAAAAGCCACGCATAGCTAGCCGCCCATGCGCAAAACAGGTTCCGGTATATACAACCCTGCCCTTTGAAGCGACTGACCTTGTGCTTAATTGATTGTCATAGGAAAGGCTACCTTTAACGGAAACTGATTTCATACTAATTGGAAAGGCATGACTGGAAAATTACTTCATTGGGTGGTAAATTCGACGAATACAGGGAGTTGAAAAATTCTATTTGATATAATTGATCGCTGGACTATGTATTTTTGAACAGAGTCTGAACTGAGGTAAATCTTTTCTCCACCAAATAACAGATGGCAAATAAAATGCTCATTCATTTTTGTGCAATCATAATTTTTCGGACATAAAATCGCTGCTGAATAAATTTGTGGAGTATTGTTATCATTGATTTGCGTGACATTGAATATGGAAGTAATAATACTGTCGTGATTACAAAAACATTTAATCGCTTTATTGGAGTATTCAGTGTGAAGTTCTAAATCGTCAAAACCGAATTAGAGTTGCCATGCAGTAAAAATATGATCCTCAACTTAATACTCGCTTACCTGTCGCCATAAAGGTGATCGTTTAATTGAACTTTCAACAATGGCCATCCTACTGCTATTGACAGAAAAAACTTTACAGAAGTCTCCACCAAAACAGAACGACTTTGCCGCTAAAAGGAAAACTAATACTCATTATGCCTCTCAAAAGTTGATCTACTACGCTTAGTGATTCTTTGGTTGTGCACGTGAGCTTCTCTCCTTCCAAATGAAAAATTTTACAAAATATTAAAAGAGATATCGTTTGGCAACAGACAAATAACTTTTAAAAATATATATGAACAAGTATTAGATTTTAATTAATCGCGATCAAGGAGTCTTTTCCTGAAACCAAATGAAACAAAATTTGTCAAAGAGTTAAAAAATTTAAAAAGTAACTAAAATCTAGTTTTTGAGAAAAAGAATATATGGGGGGTAGCCATGTCCTTGCACCGCACAACACGTAATTTGCCACAGATCTTAAGGACATAATGTAAAAGGTAGCTACCATTTTTCACTTTATTCTGTTTATAATTGTTGCAAAAATTAAACTTTTAAAATTAAGGATCTATGGGAGGTAGTCATGTCCATGCAACGAACGAAACGAAATTTTTTAGAGCTTAAGGACATAATTTTGCCAGCATCTACAAATTTTCGCTTTATTCAGCTTATAATTGCAGCTTTTAAAATTAAGGTTGTACGGGAGGTACCTGGAGGACCTCTCCGCGCCGTTTGATACCAAAAGACGTTTGAGACAAGGCGATTCGCTCTCGTGAACGATATTTCTGGCGTATGCAGATGATATCGACATCATCGGTCTGAACATAGGGACGTAAGCGCAACATTTTCCAGTTTAGAGAAAGAAGGTAAAGAGGTTGGTCCAGCGGTGAATGAAGGCCAGACCAAGTACCTCCTGGCAACAAAAAGAGTCAGCGCGTTTCGGGACAGACGCGACTGTTGGCTGCTATAACTTTTAAGTAGTGAAGGACTTCGTCTAGAAGAAGATGGAATGACAAACTGTATGAGTTTTTTAACGGCATGGACATAGCTGTATACAAAGATTGCACTGGTTTGGACATGTTGTACGCATGGATGACGACGCTCCGGTGAAATGATCTTTCGACTCCGCACACATAGGTGGACAACGAAAGAAAGGATGCCCACGAACAAATTGGAAGGACCAAGTGCAGAAGGACCTGTCCGCACTAGAGATGAGCAACTGGTACAAAATCGCACAGGAGACAGCGATTGGAGAAGCTTTTTGCTCTCGGTCCAAACCGGCAAACGGTTGTCATGCCAAATAAGAAGGCAATGTTAAGATTGAGTTAGAAAGCGGTAATTTGGACTGCATGTACTTATCTGTCAGACGGAATTGGATAAACCAATCACGAGTTGAGTTCCTTCCGGGTTTAGTGAAATTGCTGTATGTAGCACTCCCACAAGAAGGTTTTCTTGCCTAACAAAAGAAGAGGAGAGGATGCCCTCAGCGAAGTCGATTCAACGTAAGTACAAGACTTTGATCTTGAAACTGCTTTCGAGGATGATTTTTATGCTGAAACATGAGAAAGATTGCACAGAGAAGAACCCTAAAAATTCTTAGTCTTGTTTATACGAACTGACCGGTAAAAAGTCTTAAAAGGTCTCAAGCTTTTAGTTCTTAGGGGCTTAGACCTAAGTCTTTCCGCTGAAGTGCATTATGTATGACATGGAAAACTCACGAATATTTGAAAGTAAATAGAACACTGAATATTCTCGAATAGGGTAGAAGGCCCTTGCGTAAGGCGTGGTATTCGGAGACCCTAAATATTTCTCTGGTATACAGAGCTTTTTCGGAACCCAGAAAATTTAAGAACTAAAATGTATAAAAAATTCGCTATTTGCTTCTGTAAAATATTAGCAGCTGTTTTTTAACTTGATTTTTTCCCAGTTACTTCAAATTTTACGAAGAGCAAGAAAGTGCTTTTAGCAGTAAATACTCCAGCTTTCTTTATTAAACTTAACTAGCATTGAAATATGAAATTTAAAGAAGGTACATTTCTTGCAAAACTTTTATATTTTCACCTGCATGGTGGCGTGGAAAGAAGCCACGTTTTACGTGCACCTGTCGGTTGTCCTTTACCATTGAGATTTTTCACTGCATTTGCATGCTTTCATACATACACACATATGTGTCTGTATTTAGATGCATAAAAATTGCAAAACTATCATTTGCAAAAGACAAACCCATTGTGTGTGTGTGTGTGTATGGATGATTATGCATGACAGAACTATTTTTTCGCTCTCTATTTTCGAGTTGTCATTGTCTTCTGCCCTTCGAGTGCTTGCACACAATTGCGATTGCTGATCACATACAGACCTACATACGTGCATGCAATCAAAATAAAAAAGAAAGTGTAAAAAAGGTTGCGCTTTCCTAAGTTGACGAGGGAATCGAGGTCAAATGGCGGCTAACCAACAAAGTTAGACGTCACAGCCAAAGCCACTGCCGTTTGGGGAAATTGCTGCCAAACAATCATGTTAGACAGCGAAATATCTAAAAAAAAATAAAAGTAAAAACGGTAAAGGCGAATGTCGAGCAGAGTGGCCGCAATCAAAAAAAATAAAAATACCGATAATAAAAAATCTACTAAATATAACACATTTTTAGCGTTCGAGAGCAAACTACTGTCCTATTTTGGATTTATTGTTTTATTTTTAATTCATATCAGTTGTTTATATATCTATCTCTATGTATATGAATAATAGAGCAGCAGCTGCTTAAAGTTTGACATCGATAGACTTTATATTACCGTCTTCCGGTTGTAGAAAAACGTGTTCATCTTGCCAAAGAGAGTTTCCGTCTGTTTAAAGAGTTATAATAAACTTAAATCAATAGGATTGATCAAATATCGCAATGCGGGATTCAAATAGAAAAGGGCTTGAGTGGTCTTACCTAAAAAATGTTTTGAAAAGGGTTGCCATCTATAGAGAAATTCCATTCACTTGATTAAATAAAATAAATACAATAACATGCGTGCCAAATGAAAGAGATTAAGGAAAGCTCACTTTCCAAAATATTTTAGAGAAAGTTTCCAACTGTTAAAGTAACGTATCTCTGTGTATTTAGAATACAGCTGCTTAAAATTTGACATAGATAGACTCTATGTTTCCGTGGTCTAGGTTATACCACAGGGTTCGTATTTGCACACACATGCGCAGCACATCCTAACATTTTACGCTCACACACGTGTGCTGTGCATATAAAAAATTAAAAATTTGCTCACATCACATGTGTGTGCTGTTTGGTAAAAAGCACGGGCACATGTGTGTACTTTATTTTTGTTAATATAAAGCACACGCACATGTGTGTGCTTTGCGTAGAGAAACTTATACACTTCGATTTCTATCCCAAATCTTAAAATAATTTTTTAATATGTTTTCTGTCATATAAAAAACAAACAACATCTCACTTTTTATTGAATTGTCTTTCAAAAAATAACGTTTANACCAAGGTTAGGCAACAAGAAAAGAGTTACCCACTTTAAAAAAATCAATTCAATTAATTTTATTGAATTACTAATATAAATTTCTGTTGTAAAATTCAACTTAAATTCGGGGAATTAGGTAATTGAAATACGTATCACAACATGGATGTCAGAAGAAATATGTTAAAGAAATTTGCAGAATGAAATTACATATTTTGAAGAGCGTTGCCACCTTTTTGAAAAGTCGAGATTAAAAATGTAATAAAATACCGGGTGTCAAACAAATAAAAAATAATAAATCGTTTGTTTGGACATTTAGAGTACTTTGAGGTTTGAAAGAGTTGCCACCTGTACACAAATAAAATTTAGTTCATATTATTTAATCCAATAAATGAATAACGACAATATGGCTATCAATCACAATGTTTTTGAAAATTCTTTATTAATCAAATACTTGCTGGAAGGTTGCCACCTGTTTAAATAGCCAAATTTAACTTCGGTTAAGATTTCGGCTTAAAATATTTTCAAGCGAGTTAAATAAATCAAAATATGAAAACTCCTATATTTGTGGCTGAGTTTAAATATGTTTAGTTTTATTTAAACAATCTACTGGAATTCCACCAAAACGGCAACACTGCTAGAAAGGCGAATGTTAGTTGAAACAATAAAATTGCTTTTTACAGGCCCTTCAGCCAGCATTTCCGTAGCATTCACGATAAGTTGCTGCTGCTTTTACTTCTTACATTTCACTTCTTCAGCTGCTATTTCAGCTGTTGTTGGTTTTAGGAATTTACTAAAGAAAAGTTTATAAGTTTACGCCAAAGTTTAAAGTGCAACACGACACAACACAAAAGGTGATCCCAAGTACAGTGCCTCGTTGTGGCACGAAAGGCACTCTCACACGCCACTTTTCTCCATTTTGCTCTGTGCATACATTCTACGGGCATTCTACTTATGTAGTTTACTTTAGTTGTCATTTGTAAGCACTCGCTTTGGCATTCGGTTGCTATGTTTATTATGAACAAATGGAAGTAAATAGTTGTAGCGTGTTTTTAATATGTTCTTGAACAAGTCACTTTGGCACGAGAGGCTGCTGCACATTGGGTAGAAATATTTAAGTCAATATAAATAGAGATGTGTTTGCGGATATATTTTGTAGTATGTTGTACTTTGAAATTAAGTTAATAAATAACGCTATCAAGGTAAACAAGGGAAGCTGTTTTCGCAACTAATCGAAAAAGTTTTAATTTAAACAATTTATTTTTGAAAGGATAAGTGGCCTAAATGGACATTGAAAAATTAATTAAAAAGAAATTTATAAGTCCATGTAAGTCCTGATGATGAAGTAACATCTTACGAATACTTCCCCTTGAGGAAATCTGATTAAGTAGTAGCCTTCATCATGGGCGTCGCCAGGATCGAATTTAGGGCGGAGGGGGGGCTAACATATAAAAAAAATGTCTCGAAAATTGTGCTCCAAAATTTTAATGTAGCTGCTTGATTAATCCTTATTAATACATATGAGCCACTATGTTGTAAATATTGGCGTTTAAGATTTTTACAAATTCCTTATGCACATATGTATTTCTTTCTTCATGTATATAACAATTTTAGAATGAGTTTTGAGTGCACCAATAAAAATTGTAAAACTTGGAATTTTAGTTTCTCAAATCATAGTCATTTTTACTCAATGTATTTTTTTTGATTTGGTGAGCCACTAGTCTTATTACACTCGATTCTTTCGTTTTGGAAGAGGAACATTTTCATCGTTTAATTTTAACATTTTGAAATAACTTTAATTACTAAAATTAAAAAAAAAACGTAACGCCCATTGCCTGAATCATGAACACTCTATTTGAAAACTTACCAAAGTTATTAAAAAAAAAAAAAACAACTATGAATTTTTCGAGTGGCCATGAAAAAATTAGTAATTTCGCTACTCTTTCGCCTAAATAAACGTTTTTAGTAAAAAATTGTTCAAATACTTTATATATTTTTTATTTTACTTGTTTCTGGAACTCCATTGATTGAAATAAATCCAAGACGAATGCTTTAGCTTTTTGCTTTTACCGAGAGAAGGGAGTTCCAAAACTACGGTGTCATCTGATATTCATTGTGGCAATGGTACATCCAACGTCAAAGATAAAAACGGCGAATATGCCAGCAATGGTGCGATTAGCGGCGGTGGACCAAACAACGGTAATGACGCGAATAACGGTGGTGGATCAAACAATCACAATGGTGCGAATAACAGCGATGGTGCGAATAATGGCAACGACGAAGAGCGGCGCATTTTTTCGGAAGAAATTGTTAGCTTAAAAAAACAGCGAATTAGGGTGCGGCCCATGATACACCCGTGAAATCGACTGTGCGAAAACACCTCTGTTGGAAAAAGAAATCGAACTGCTGAAATTGAAGTTGGAGCTCGAAAAAGTAAAAGGCAATGTACCGGTAGCAGCAGACAACGCGCCGCCCGATTTCCTGTCCGAAGCAATGAAAGAGCTGGTGACTGAGTACAATGCCGTGGAAGATTTCTAGATGTGACGTTCTCAGCTTCGACATTTTCAACATGCGACGAAGGTAGGCGATGAAGCACTTGGAATACTGTTGCCGCTTAAGTTGAAAGGCGCAGCGTTAACGTGGTATAACGCGAATATGATTTTCACCAGGCCCGTGTAGCACATCCCAAGAAACAAAGTAGAATCGGGAGATTCTACAAGTCAGGACGGCCGAGTTGTAGGAATATGTATCTGTACGTATACACATAATCTTAGATTGAGATTGCCTCTCTGAACTAGGCCTAAGATTTTGAGTTTAGTTCTTAAGTTACGCACATTTGCACATGGTTATGTGTCTAGGGCTTAAGGCATAGGACACCATCTTGAAAAGCAAATAAATGAAATAGAGGACATTCGATTTTGAGCAACCGAATTGCTAAGACGAGTATTTTGTTAAAAGGAATAACTACTGGTATATTTCAGGACATATGCCAGCACTTTGAAAATAAATATTCCGACCAAAATTTTACCCGGTTTATAGCAGTTTAGAGAAACTTCCTTTCCATTACAAGCGCCTTTAGATATTCATTGAACCCAGATCTGACTCAGTGTGCTAACGAGATACTTCGTTTTCTCCTCGTTTACCACCAGACCCAGAACAGACTTCGCGGTTTTGTTAACCAATGATGTCAATTTCATCGGCATACGCCAGCGCTTGCACACTTTTGTAAAAAATTGCTCCTGAACAGTTCAGTTCTGCAGCTCTTATTATCTTCTCCAACATCAGATTAAAGAAATCGCATGAAAGGAAGTCGACCTGTAGGCAACGCTGTTTGGTAGCAAACGGCTCAGATAGCTATTTCCCAATTCTAACGGAGCTGTTGGTATTGCTCAACGCCATTTTACATAGCCGTATTAAGGAGTTTCGCGGGATACCAAATTCAGACATCGCCACGTATAGGCAAATCCTTTTAGTGCTATCGAAAGCGGCATTGAAGTCGAAAAATATATGGTGAGTGTCCATCATTTTCCTGCGGGTCCTTTCCAAGATTTGACGTAAGTTGAATACCTGGGCTACGATGTATTTATCAGGTCTAAAGCTAGTGTGGGTAAGGTCCAATTAGTTCGTTAACGGTGGGCTTCAGCCTTTTACATAATACACTCGAAAATATCTTGTAACCTATGCTTTTAAGGTTGATCCCGCGGATCGCCTTTTTGAGGAGAGAATTACGAAGACTGCGATATATCAGCAACTACCAACTTCATACAAAACGCTGCTTAGATGTCAACCATGCGCCAAACTTAACTTCGGCCCACCTATGACTTACCTATTATGCCAGCCGCAGAGCCTTACTTATTGCGGACATCATTTATATACGAGGTACAAAATTTACATAAATATTCTCAGCCAATATATTTTCATGGCGCATCCTTGAGAATAATATTTTCCCTTAAACTCAAATAAATTTCATTTACCACCTTGTGTACTAATAAATGTACTCACATACATACATAGATATGTATGTATATATTTAGGTGCAGAACTACTATAGCAAAAAACGTAAAAGAACATTAACTAGCAAGAGTTCATTTTACAAGAACAAGTAAGTATTGTATATGAATTATCTTACTATGAGCGTAACAAAATTGCAATAGCATGTCCTTCACCTACATTCCATACAACATGCACCATTCCATTCAACATGCAACACGGCAACACAAATATTGCAACACACAAGCTGCGGCTGCAGAAAAATGCGAGGCTTTATAAAATGGAAAATTATTACACAGACATGTTGGTTGATGTGTCTATAGTACATTTACAAACAAATGTAAGCAATGCAAATTAATATACAAATACGTATGTATGTACATTCACGGGTCTATGAACATGTGAGAAGCCCACAAACAGGAAGCGCGATGTAGTGTGAACTGAGTCGGCTAGAGGAGCAACGACGCTGGAAGGCGCTAGCTAGTCAATCGGAAAAAATGTAAAAAAGGAAATGAGCGTCGGACAACTGCATGCTGCAATTGAACAATGGATGGTGCTAACAAAAGGTGAAAAAGCAGCAAAAATGAGAAATTATAACGGGAAAAGTAGTAAATGAAAATGAACATGCAGCAAGATGAATGTGTATCTACATATGTATATCTGCACATGCATACATAAATAATATACATAATAATAGATTGACGCTTACACATATGTTAAGAGTTTGGCCGGGCTTCTCCTCCGACTTGTGGCGTGCGCCTTGATATTGTCACACAAAGCGGAGTGACCTATAGTTTTACGCCGACTCCGAAAGGCGCTGTTAAGAAAAAACCTTTTTTCAATATTCTTTTGCGATGTTGCTTTGACTATGGTTTGAACCCAGGTGCTGCGGAGTGGAAGCGCACATTGCTTAGCACTACACCACAGCGGCCGACATACATATAAATATTCTTGAATAACTAGTAAAAAGCTTAATAATAAAAGCTACAATAAACATATCCGCAAAGGCAAAGTAAGGAGTACCTACGAGCTAGAGAGCTGCTTGAACGAATTTACTTTGCCTGTACACTATTGTGCTGTACGGTAAAGGAAGCACTATCTTGTAATCAAAACAAACACTGTCATGCTTCGGCTGGTTATTGGCAGCGCACTGATAGTTCTTGATTGGGAACTGTTTATGCTGTACAAAAATGATTTACACAAAAGGCAGAAAAGTAACGGGGCAACCCAGTGATTCCACTAAAATTATTGAGAATGCAGTCAAAGGTAGCACTAACAGATATAAAATATAATTTTTAATATGGAAAAAGTTTTCGATGTTGACATTTGTCGAGATATTATTAAGTTACTGTAAATAGTAGTAATAATTAATTTGGAAATGAAATGGATTTGATAAATTTTCGGCGTTAAGATTTCGAAAGATTTTATGTATTTTTTTTTAGTATTTTCATGATATATTCGAACATTTCGGAATCTTTTAAGCATTTCATATTTAATGATACTTTTATGAAATTTTTGGTATCTATTAATAATTTTTGGAATTTTTCTGTGATTTTAGAATGCTTTTTAACAGTAAATCAATATTTACGGTATTTTCATAATTTTTAAGACTTTTGTGGACTCTTCGCATATTTTCAATTTGGTTTTTGTGTCTTGTTGAACCTTAGAGAAGTCAGATTTATAAAATTTTTAAACGTACTTATCTTTTGACCGGGGACTGTAACTGTTGTTATAATAAACGTCATAATTTAACAGCAAAAAACTGAATTAAACTTTAGAAAGTTATCAACCCTACCAAAATGTATGTTTGGGTTAACTTGTAATTTTTTGTGTGTTAGCAACATTATAAAATTTATTTGCCCCATTCATTTAATTCCTTTTAATTTTAGGATAGGTGGCAACTCTATTCAGCGAATTTGTGGACTAAGGTTTTTCGTTCCTCTTAAATTACAAACTATTTTGTTAACTTATCTTCTTAGATAATTTTATTTGTAAAATAGATGTCAACTTGGTTAAAAACTCAGTTTAGTTTGATTCCGAATATTATATTTTTATACAAGGGTAGGCGCTCGAAGTGTTTCCAATTAAAAATGCTATAGTTTTGTCCATGTAGTTTTTTTTTTACTTACAAACATCAATTAATCATAAAAACAAGTAACATTTTAAGAAAAGTGTATTACTATGTAGCCACCTTTAGCACGAATAATAGCATCGACAGTGTCGTAGAATGCTTCGCAAAATGGATCGTGTGGGAAAATCCACATGGGCTTTGGCCACCTACCGCCAAGGTAGTGCGGCCTTGAAACCTATTCGCCCAAATCGTAGGGGCGGATTGGAACCTATGCCGTTCCAACCGCCAAAGCAGTACAAATAGGCTTAAGACTCGAAATTTCTGAATGCTTGTTCAACGAAACTACCAGCGACGGGGCTGCTCAAAATCTGGCCCGGCCGCTACAAGAAAATCATCTAAACGGGTGTACTCACTATTCTAAATAGTTAATATATAAGTACCGCGTTTGTGGTTTTAACTTCAGGTAAAGATACTTAAATAAATACATAGTAGAAAAAGAAAAGAGTTTCACTATCATTAAGACGTGGCAGAACCTATTAAGTACAGCCCAGGACTGAGTACATTTGACTGGAACGTACGTGCAGGCTAAGTGCTCAAATCGCCTCGCGACGGAATACTTGACGATGGTACCGGGGGGATCGGTACTTGGACAATAGGAAATTTAATTCGGGTTAAAGTCCCACACTGACGGGTACAGGCTTTCGATGCTTCATCCTCGTAAAAAAAACCTGGGTTATGGGGTTTAGTCCGGTAAAGAAATAAAGCTGGGAAGTTTTTTCTAAAAAATTTTGGATCTTGCGAACTTGGTGCTATAGTTCCGAGTCTTATTGAAACGTTTAATTGTTTCTACAAAAATATTTCCATGCTCAAGTCGAAAAAGTAGCAGTAGTCTCTTCAAATGTGCCTCCGAACGTATTTTCTAGTTTTGAGTATATAAATTAAAGTAGAGCGAACAACAACAAAAATTAACAGCCTTTTAAACAGATTTATGCAGACCTCTAGTACGTATATGTGCATTTAAATATGTACGTACATAAAGACGCATTCACAAAGCCAAGTGTAGTCAAAAGAGTGCATATGTATACATAAATATGTATATATCTCCATGCAGACATGCAGTAAGTGCAATGCTAAGAGTGAGAATACATATATTTATATACATTCATACATCTTCAATGATTAATACATATGTTACATACAAATCATTAAGGTGCATACAACAAAAACTTTGCTATGACAATGCCGGCATCAAAAAACAATTGGACAAAGCAAATAGACCGTGGCAATGCCGCTGGTGACTTGCCGGCATACAAACAATACAAAGGCTAAATGTAAATTTACAAACATACTTATGTATGCACATATCTATATACATAAATAATTTGAATGTATATATCACGTGCACCACAGTTTTCCCCTGCGATGGCAAAATATTAAAGATAAAAAAAAACGCTACGAAAGAAAAATTTTGTTGCAGCATAGTTTCTCCAAGGCCAGACGGCTACCCGGCGCACCAGAAATGTCAAGCACAAGAATTTGCTGTAGTAATTCTTATTGTTGGCGCATATTTTTTGTACTTTTTTGTGGTTGCATATAATTTTGTTCCGCCAAATTTTGTGTCGGAAAATATCGACCGACACACAGCAACAGACAAACGCGAAGTAAAAAGTCAAATGCAATGCATACATATGTAGTTTTTGTTTGCGGTCTCACAGGTTCAAAAAATTACTATTTGTGTGTAGCATATGGAAATTTATTGCATTCCGAATGCTGTTGTTTGCTGCATGGTGTTGATGACGACCTATGGCGGTGTACTTCTGGGACGTATTTTTGAATATATTGTACACGCATATATTCGTACATATGTATGTGTAGATACATAAATATTTAAATATGAAATATTTGAGTTCTTGTATAAAAATTTGCTAACTCAAGATGTTTACTAAGTATAATGGTGGATTTCCACTTAGCTTTAAATGGCGAAAATTGTTATGACAAAGGTGGGGATTAAAAAATATGTCTCAAAACGTTTTAAAAATAGTCATTCGGTTCATTTCCGATGGCATTTTTTGTCATTTCAAAGCCAAGTGGAAATTCGTCATTATTATTTTGACTTCGTTGTGCAACCGGCTGAAGTTTTTCTGCGGTTGCCTTGGAGTACAGGTAACCTATATGTATGAAATTAAAATTGTTCGGGTACTCAGTTTCCTACCGTAGCTTGGAGTCTTCTTCTCCTTCTTAACTGGCACTACTCAAGCTTGTCGGGTTGCGCCAAGAAAAGAACGAACATCATGAGGGACTTGGAGGGCGTAATTTTTGTTCGTTGAGAGAGGGTTGTGCCTTTCAACTGCATACCCCTTTCGCTTCTTTTTCTTAACTGGAAGATGCTCGCTGATATCCTCGGGTCACAATATCAATATCATCTACGTACGTCGAACAATGGTAAAAACGGCCAATCTAGGTGGGCATTGCTCATAGTTTCTAAAAAAATTTTCGAAATCAGTTGAAAAGGTATGAGTATCTTCTTAAAATACTTAAACAGTACTTATATAAGCTAAAAAATAGTTATTTGAAAGTTGGAATTTTTTTGAACGCAATCTTCAGGCAAATATCTAGATTTATATCATCTAAAAGAATTTTCAGTTTGGTGACTACCATCATGCTTTTCAAGCTTCTCCAATTTACCATTTATAGAAACAAAAAAAATAGTAAAGAAAGGTGCTTATCCAAAAATTAAAATTTTTTACAGCAGGCGGTTTTTTGTCAATCTAAGTTGTAAGTTCTACAAAGGCTACGAATTAGTGTTTAATTGTGTTCAGTTTTAAAAATGTATTTCTTTTTTTGTCAGCCGATATTTGAATATTTATAGGTACGCATTTTTTTTAACTTTTCAGATAATTCACTAAGGAGCTGTTAACCGTTTGCCTCCGGTAGAAAATTTTTATCATTCTATGTATTTGCTAATATACAAAAAAAAACATATAAAATTGGGGCCGTAAACTTCCCGGTTTCTGCTATATTTAACAATTAAGTTGAAAACTCGAGCGTAGATTATTAAAATATATTTAAAAAAGATAACAAACTGCGTTTGTCAAATCTACAGTTGACAGTTTCAAGAGTCATTTGATGAATGACTTTGAAAAACCTATATTTTTGCCCCGCTTTATACTTTACTATACTGTTCGTATACACGAAGTTGAAGGCGAAAATTAAGTGTAATTTAGGGTATTGAATTTAAGCCGCTTCATTGTGAATCAATAATTAATTTTCGCTTAATTTTTACCTTCAACGTCGTGGCCACCTCCGTGTGCCAGAATTGTTTATGAGAAATTTCTATCACAGAATAGGAGGTATGCCATTGGCCAGGCGTATGACGACTGCCTTAAAAAAAAAATTGTTTCCGATGTAGCTCGAATCAGGGATCGAACCCGAGATCAGCAGTAGGGTAGCACGCACTTTTAACTACTCGACTACAGTGAACGCTAACTTTTATTCAAACTCAAAATAAAGTTTTAACAACCAAATCTCAGCTAAGGAACTTTGTCAGATCGACTTCGCCTTCAGGAGACATTATCGTATGTTCAGGGAAATAAAGAGAAGCGGAAGTGTATCAGCTTGAAAATATATTCGGCAAAAAAATAACACCCGATAATTCCATCAAGAGGTTAAGCGGTTTTTGTAAGCTTTAAAGATCGTAGTGAAGACTTAGAAGAATAGGAATGGCGACATTACTACCCACGTTCGAGATTTTTAAATTTCTTCTCTATCTCACATGACACGGAAAAGGGTAAAGCATTGTGGAGAAATAAAACCCTGAGAGGCCAACTTGGACTAATTGATTCGATGTGCAACCATCTAGTAGTAGCATTGGCTACTAAGTATTCCACATTCTCGATTTGGTCCTCATAGGGATTATTCACAAGTTGGCTTTAACATATTCACGAAAGCAGCAATGGAAATTCAAGATCATTCCAATCTACAATTATTTAATGAGTTTGAGACGAGATCCATGATTATATTATTATTGCGTCTGGCACTAGGAAGGTTATTCTTAATGCATTGAATTCTCGTATTTTTAGAAACCCCAGCCTTTACACAGCTATTATCTAGTGCAGTGAAATAACGCTCGCGGGCTTTATTTGCCAAAAACAATGAAATTATGGCCTGTGCATTTTATATTGTCCTGCTTTATTTTAATTTACTATACCGATTATGATTTTGCATCATGAGATCTGAGAAGCATACATTTGCATACAATCGAATGATATTTTAAACGAATTACTCATAAAAGTAAATTCTTTCGACTTGCAAAAAATGTGTCTATCCATCAATGGTTTCGTCATCCATACTAAGCGATAAGCGTAAATGGTTATTGTTTTTAGCCTTCAATGCGATGCACATATTTGTCCTCAGTGGTGGCGCGCAAACGTAGACCAGCGTGCAATACAAAAACGTTCCACATGGCGTATGACTTACTGATATGAAATGAGAATGTTACTCATACGCCATGTACGTACGTTTGATTTAAATGTTCCGTAATAAATGGTAAATTCAATATGTATCTGCCATTTAGAATTTTTTCAATCTGACACAAGATTTGAGTTCGGCAATCCAGAAAAGCCCGAGTGTCAAATTTCGAGCAAAAACAATGAATTTTGAAAAATCGTTCCCCATCTTGGATCCGTCATTTTGAATTTTTTAAATTTGACACCAGATTTGCATCCAGCAACCCTGTAAAATCCCAAAGTACCAATTTTGGAGCAAAAATAGTGAATTAAAAAAATCCTCCATCTTGGATCATTTTGAATTTTTAAAATCCGACACCAGATTGGTATTCAACGGCCCCTACAATGCTAGAAAAAATTATCCTTTCATTTCATTTTGTCGGTTCGCGAGTTTGATGAATTGCATCACTGCGCATCACGTTAACATATTGAAAGTCTAAAATTGTCAGACTGTTTTTAAAAGAGCAAAAGTGTACAAACATTTGCAGACTTGAACATTTTTTTGTATTGCCAAAATTTTTGAATATACATAGCTCTGTTTTGA
Organism: Rhagoletis zephyria; assembly: GCF_001687245.7. NCBI lineage: Eukaryota > Metazoa > Arthropoda > Insecta > Diptera > Tephritidae > Rhagoletis > Rhagoletis zephyria. Next base: position 43,401 of record NW_016160847.1, on the reverse strand, counting down.
TTGGCATGGAACGTTCCATATAAGGAAAACAAATATTCAGTTTAACGTAATCATCAAAATAGTTTTGATCTAGTATTTGAATAGAAAAGGGGGTTTTGAATACATACTAAAATGGATACAAGAGCCGCAATAAAAATTAAATTAGGTAGGCCGTTTATCCTAGTTAATGTAAAATTGGTTTTACATATATGTATGTATGTTAATTTACAACTATTCATGCCTAATACCCAGGGTATTCTTTCTTCTATTCTTTATCATACATGCAAAACTTAAAAGCCTCAAGTGATAGATGTCAATCTCATAAACTCCTTTCCTTTTGAATGAGATCATCATGATAAGACTGCAGACAAATGCAAATTGACAATCTTGCTCTCACTCACTCTCGCATGCACACATGTACGTATGTCTGGTGCATTTTCACCTCATTTAAAACAGGCCACAAACAAGAGCCTTTATGTCTACAAATGTAGACATGTGTGCGCTTATGTAGGTGTGTATTTACATAAATATTAAAATCGACACACCAACTGAATGTTAGCCAGTTTTTTTCCATTTAAATTCCAACTGCATTCACCAATGGAACATCGTCAAAGTCCGCTACAGCCGGTCATCTGCCCATATAGCTATATTCAATGTTGTTGTTTTTTTTTTTTTTAACTGCCCTCATTTCAGTTTGATCTTCTATTTAGTTTTTGTATTTTTATTTCGTTTGCATATTTTTGTCTTTTTCACATTTTTCTCTCGCATTCCTTATGTCTTCACATTTGTTATTCTTTCTCACTTGTATTCCAACCAGACTTAGTTTAACTGCTTTTCTGTCTGTTGGCTTAAGAAGGGTAGTGGGGGTGCAATGTATGTATGTATGTATGTAGGTGGCATTGCGCCTGAGTGGCCTTAACTTCTTTGTCGTTTCCAACTATAGCACGATAACAAAACATCACCGTCGGCGGAATTCCCACTGGGCAGCACCAGCAGGAACACTCGACAATACAAACAGCACAGCGGTGGCAACAAAACTGGCAGAAATGGTTAGTTTTGTGTCTTCCTTGGCAGTGTGAATTGATGACTTAAAGTTTTTCTATTTGATCTCATTCGTATATTTTATTTCCTGCAGCATATGTATTTAGTGTATCTATTAGGGTGCGTGCCCATCGAAATGTCGAGATAGGCCAAATAAGTTTTGAGAAACGCATACATCTTACATACATTGAAAAACCACTTCTTTGCCAGAAAAAACGATTGTATATATCAATTCTGAATAAATATTGATGAATTCGTTAGTCGCAGTGTTCAAAAAATCTGAAAGTGCGATACATAAACAATATAAAGTCAAGGCCGTATTTAAGAAAAGTCGCCTAACTTCGACAATTTTTATGTGATTGCAATAAATGAGCTATAAGTTTATTTCAAAATAAGTTAAATTTTAGATATTACTACATATTTTAAAATTATGAAAATTATCGATGGTCAAAATTCAAAAAAAAAATAAGAGAAATATGGGGTCTACTATTTTACCCGATAAAGAGTCCCGACAAGTCAAGTCCGACAATAGGATTATTATAAACCATTTTAAAGGCTCATATATCATCTTCTCAGATCATGTTCGATCTTTGAAATCGAATCAAAAATAGTCATTCAAAAACTCATAAATCTACAAAATCGGATTTTCTCCCCTAAATCGACAGGTCGTGGCCTCGAAATGACTTTTAAAAAATCTATAAAAATAATCAATAATATTTCTCATAAAAACGAATAAAATTAGGGGGTAGGATCTTGAAATTTCCAAAAAAAAAAACATTATCGATTGGCACCCTAGTATGTATGTCTATATGTAAATATGTATGTGTTTGTTAGTTTATTTTCTTCTGTATTTTTCAATTCGATGCCATTGCATAACACAGCAATTTTTTCAACTGATTGAACGCTACTCACCAAGTCTCATTTGGGAATTAACACTGACACTTTCCACGTAGTTGAGATAGCCAATAGGATGACGATGATGAAAAATGTTTCAACCAAGACGTGCTTGGCAACAGAAGTAATTTTTAGTCCAGAAAATGCAAAGGGAAAAATAGGCACTAGTGAGGGACAAGAGGGATAGGCAAGGCATAGATATGAGTTGCAATTTTGACAAGACATTTCACACTAGCAGTTGTGTGGACTATTCAGGTAATTGAGATTGGCAAGGAAAGTTTTTTTTCCTATGCATTTCAATTTCAATTAAACCCCAAGGCATCCACTTGACGTCAGAAAACACACATTAGCCCTACTAGACTAAGAACAATTCTATATAAATACCTTGTCTTAAATGTTAATAAGATTAGACTATTTCAATAATTGAGGACTAAGAATTACAGCTTAGGTCCGAAATTTCGCATTTGTATTTGTCCCTCATACAATACAAAATATTAAAAATTAGCAACAGGGAAGTAGACGCACATTTACATTCAGCTAATAAATATTTAGCATAACCGGTTTCTTCTTTGAGTTAATATTTTACCAGCGCCATGTGTCACTCAATAGTGAAAAAGTAGTGCACCTGGGCCACACTATTTGAATTAATTTTTTGCAGAAATTTCCATTACTCTTAATACTAGCTTAAGTACCCGCATTAGTATTTGTTTTCGTATTAGCATTTGTTATTTTAAGTAATAATAATGAAAATGTGATGTAATGGTAATAGTAATGGTAATGGTAATGGTAGCTAACGTACTAGTAATGGCAATGGTAATAGTAGTGGTAATATGTTTGGTAATGGTAATGGTATTAGCAATAGCGAAGGTGATGGTAGTGGTAGTGTTAATGGTAATAGTGATAATATTGGTAATGTTAATAGTTATGGTTGGGATAGTGGTAATGGTCATTGTAATGGTAATGGTTATGGTAATGGCAAATTAAATGATATCTGTATTTGTATTCGTACTCGACTTCATCTGCATTTACGTATTCGTGAACGGCTAATTCTTCGCCTCCGAATTTGTCTTCGGGTTCGTCTTCGTGTTTATATTACTCTTCGTTTTCCTAATCGTTTTCGCGTCTATCCTCGTATTTTTAATGAAAACTCATATTTTGATACAGGAGGCTGAGGAAATTTAAAATGCATTGTTTCGAAAAGGATAAAGGTACTTGTTTTATTTATTCTCATTTATATTCAATGAAAGGAAAATTTACTAAGTCCAAACGAAGCACCGAAAATCCGATAAGACCAAGATAGTACGAAATATTTTAATAAAGATCGAATCCCTCTGAGTCGTATGGAGGTTGGCTTTGCTTTAAACAAGCAACATGTTGAGTTCAAAGGGAATTGCTATAACACGTTTTTTTCGTCTTATGTAAAATTTTTTAAATGGGACTTATCAACTTCTCACTCTAAGCTTGCGATAGTACGAGCAAAAATGCATAAGTGTCATCTGCAATATAAAGAAAGGCTCTGTCCATCATACTTAAATACGCTTCCCAGTTTGTACATTGAAGGAAAAATTTTGTTACTTTCCTGACTTATTTTCCGTATATAATAGAGGCTAACAAAACTGTAGATACATTTTTGGTGTGGCAAATGTTAGAGCGGTTTTTGATAAACTTTTGTATTCTGATTACGAATCCAAAAGTATAAAAGTTCCATCAGCTCCAGATTTAAAAAAAACGAGGTCAAAGTGTCAAAAAATCTCAATATTTGAGAAGCTCTAGAAAAGAAACAAAAAACGATTTGACCTTCCACTTAGGATTAAATTGAAGCTAGAACCCTCTAATCTTCACCTTGAGCAGATGGTCAGTTATAGTCATTTATTGAACAGGGAAAACTGATTTTGGAATATGTTTTTTTTTTCAATAGCACAATTTTCCAATATTTTTTATTGCTATTATCATTATAGTGCCGTTCAGGCCAAGACGCAGGTATAGTATTCAGAGTTATTAGTCGAAAAATCCAGCTGTAATTCAAGCCTAAGCAGAAGGTCATATCACCTTTTGTTTCCTTGGTAGAGCTTCTCAAGTATTGAGATTGTTTGACATATTACCTCGTTTTTCTGAAAAAATGGAGCAGATAAAAACCATATACTAATGGCTTCGTAATCAGAAAAAAATTGTTTATCAATAACCTTTTTAACATTTCGCGCACCAATTTTGTTTCCATATTTGTTGGCCTATGTTATTATTATTATGTTTCACCTTTTGTTTCTTTGCTAGAGAAAAGAGGTTTTCTCGCCGACATTGAGGCAAGGAGTCTCGACTCTACTAGCGATAGAGTCAAGGCATTTTTAACAGCATAATAAGGAAATTAATTAATAAGAAGAGTTTGCATAGCTCAATGCTGTAGAATAAGTTTGTATTATCATAAATATTTAAGTCCTTTGTTATCCTTAATTAAAAAAGACAAAAACATAACTTTGACTTCAAACTTAAAGAGAAAAAAATGAAAAACTTACCTCCGCCAAAAAAATATTGCATTAGTGGTTGCATGGGGTTAATACTCAAGAGAGAAGAAATGTTTCTGTATGCGCTAATTTTTTTTCAATTTGAAATAGCCGTGACTCCATGCGCCTAATTATGGCTTAAATCGCTGAGTTAGCAGTTTTTTTTTAATTCTCCTCTAGAGTGCCAAATTTTTTATCTACATAGTTTGAAATTTTGTAGTCTGCAATGGACAACAAAATACACACAGATTGTAACTTTTACGCTCGTGATACCTTTCCAATGTGCATTAAGTACATTGTGTAGCAAGCGAGAGCTTTAGCCATCAAAGAGGCATTACGTAGGCTTGCTCGAATTTCGACAGAAAGGAAATAAGTTTTCATCTTCTCTGGCAGGCATAGCTAAATGACTGTCTTTTACATGTGGGGGTCTGGACAGCAAAATATTTGTTGTTATTTCAAAGCAGATGACTTGTCAAGGGAAGGTTCGAATTCCAAAATCGTTCAGGGATTGTCATGGCAGGTAACCAATGATCACCTTTCGACAGTTTGTTAGAGTTCACACTGTGTATTTATTTCGGTAGCCAATAAATGTTGGAGTAACCTTTCATTCTGTAAAACCTTTAGAATGCTCCGGTATGCCAACAAGAGCAAATCCACATAATGCATAGAAATGTCGGTCCTTATAAGTATTCTTACGGGTTACTGCCAAATTGGCTTAAACGCTATGAGATTATAGGTGGACGCATCGGACGCATTTATTCTTCGTAGTGGCAATAACATGGAAGGAGAAGAGAATAATCAACACTTTCTTGCCACTACCCAGCATAACGATTATTTCAAGGCCTTGCTAGGGTCTTTCAGGCGGCAATAAAAGCTTTGGAAATTTCCTTAATTCAGGTGGCAATAAAAGCTTTGGAAAATTTCTTAATGTCCACAAAGAGGTTTGAAAAAGATTGAACTTTTTAACATGGAAGTGGATCGGTAACTACAAACGGTATTACAAACGGCCTTAGTTGATCTTCGACCATTTTAGCCGAATTTATTTAAGTTTTGGCTTATATATGTACGTAGGTATATACGAGAAAAAATTTCTAGCTAATCATAGCTAAGTCAGGCACAAACAACAATCAAATCTCTCTTTAGAAAACTGTCAAAATATCACTTATTTAATATTTGTTTTTCATTTGAAAACTCGATTTAAAAGGATTCTTTCTTGGCATTCATTAAGACAGCATAAAGGAGGAGACTCGCTTTGTGTTAAACACGTCTATAGAAGGGCAAACATTTTCATGAATAAACAAATATCCTTTCACAATATTTTCACGCCTTAAGACACTTTCTTATCAAACACACTCTATTCAATTTCTGCAAATCTTTAATTTTAATCCCAAGCAAGATTGCATCTTTACAAATTTTGTTGAGCAAACTTGCTTTTGTTTTGTTTTCTATGTGCAGAGGAGGATCCAAAAAACTACGGGTATATATGTATGCTTGTCACAAGGAGTAGATGAGAGTTTATATGTATGGACATTAGTATGTTTGTGCTCGGGTGTACGTACATACGTGCGTCCACGTGTCTTCTACGATGTAAACTCTGCGATATCCAATTTGCTGCAACACAATTTACCGCAATTTCAGCACATAAATAATTCTGCAAGCGAGCTAAGTAAGTGCTATTCAAGCATGTCTGTAACTGTGTGTATGTATGTTTGTGTCTGCCTGCTTTCATATGTACATACGTTTTTTACAGCAGTGTCAGCTGTCGGAAGCAACGTCGCATGCGAGCGCATTACGTTCTTAATAGTTTTCATACTTTCGTGCAACAAAATAAACAACACTTTGTTGTTGCAACAAAAACAAGCAAAAATGAAAAATGCAAGCAAGAAAAAAGATAGAATACTTACTTACTATGCACACACAACAAAGCAATAATGCATGCTGTAAATGGCTAAGATGAAGAATAAGGAAGATAAAAGAGAGGAAAATAATTAACATTCCTGCATAGAATTCACATACCAGTCGCTAAAGAAAGTTGCAAGCGAAACAGGGTAACTTGCAAATGCACCGCAATGTATGCAACGGAAATTCATCTAAATTTCCGACGTGCACGCTAAAAACGATATAAACAAAAGAAACCGCCGCCGAGGCTTCTTTGCCAAAGTCTGTTAGGCAAGTTTGTTTGCGTTTTGTTGCACACATGAACAAACACACACACATATGTATATGTACGCGTGTTTGTTTGGTGCCGCCCCCTCCCCGAGGACCTTATTACAGATGCAAAGAAGACGATAAACTTAAGCAAAGCCAAGTAAATGCATGCGGTAAGTGTGCGCCAGCCGCAGGCCGCAACTAAGCAGGTGAGCCGCTAAGAAAATTGCAAGAAAAGCCGATTTTTTCACAGCTTATAATCTCTAACCGCACTACACTCCACAGATACAGACAGAGACACAAGCATAGATACGATCGGCAACAATGGCGGCAATTGCCGAGAGACTAAACGGCAGCAGCAGCAGCACCACCACAACCACCAACACCACCACCACCACCACCACCACTATCACCAAAGAAATGGTGCATACAAATTTTGATTGTAAACAACGATTAAGCAGCTGATTACGCGTTGAATACTGCATGAAGTGTTTATTGTGTTGACACAGTGCAACAGCACGCACTTACCAAATAACAGGAATAGCAATAACAAAAACAGCAGCAACAAAAGCAATAAATAAAAGTAGCAGCATCAGCAACTAAAGTGAGCGAGCGAGCGAACGAGGCTAAAGGTGAGTACCAACATTCGTGTAAGTGTCTGTTGAGGTAAGTGAGTGCAGCTGGTGTCAGTGTTGCAAGGGTCGTGTGAGCAAGTGCAAACATTGGCGTAGCTTTAGTGCAATTTGATATGTGTTTTTTGTAGGGATTTTAATCCCGGGATCCCGGTCTTTATTAAGTGCCTGAAATCCCGTAATTATTTGCCAAGAATCCCGGGATTTGTAACTTGCAATGGTGGCAATAATATAATAGTTATTGCCCTATTTCTTTTGTTTATTTAATATTTAATATTTTTTTTATAAATGTTTAGCTAATTTTGCATATACATAATACCGTGCGACAGGCAATTTCACCCACAAAAAAATCAATATATTCACGAAACCATGAGCCAAATATACATATGCAGTAAAATTGCGTTTTTAGTTTTTGTCTCTGATGTCAGCATTTTTTAAAAGGACTTTGAAAATTTAATGGTATAATTTATTCAGAAAATGGTTTAAAAACTTTAGAGCAATGTACTTAGGAAAACACTATGGGTATCAAATTAAAGAGAAAATTCTGTAGAGAAAGAACAGATTAAGTTTTTTGGTGCATAGGTATTGAAAATGTCCTTAGAAATTTTATCCTTGAATATCCTTGAAATTTTTCAATATTTATTTTGAAAAAATTATATGTTAAGGACTAACATAAACTCGACAACGTCCTCGAATAAAGTCCTTCTAACTTTTTTATCTTAAAAAAATAAAATTGATTAAAATGGCATTTTCAATACCTAAATATTCGTCCTTGTGAACCCAAAAGATTTTAATTTTTGCAAATCCTACAAAATATTCTCTTTTATTTGGTACCCATTTTTATTCTACATTGCACTGAATTTTTTAAATAATTTTTAGAATTTACCATATCTTTGAAATTATAAAGTTCTAATAAAAAACTCCTAAAACTAAAAACGCAGTTTTGCTATATTTGGCCCATAGTGTGGTGAGTATATTGATTGGTGCGTTCCGAAATTTTTTTGTTTCAGCCTGCTTTAATCTTTTTACTCAGAATTTTTAGAAAAATTAGGTACGCAATTTTATAAGTATAATCCATAAAATTACAGGATGAGAAAGTGCAAGTCTCAAGTGACTAAAGGTAATGTTGGTTTTTTTTTTTAATTTATTTGCTGGTGGTGTCACGCATTTTCTTCCATACAAAGTATGTTCAACAACTTCTTTATGTGGAGGAAAATGCCCAGCATCGTTTGAAAAATCCCCAAATCTCAATTCAATTTAGGGGGCTATAAAACCGCGTAGCTCAAATTTTTCTAAAAATTCTAAGTAAAAAGTTTGAAATTGGTTTACAAATTTTGAAATGCGCATTTAAATGCATTTAATTATATGTAAAATAAGTTAGATTTTATTAAAGCAAAATTAAATATCCAATAATTAAAGAAATATAAACTAAACTGGTTCCAATAATACATAATAAAAATGTACACGTTAAATTATGGTTAAATGTGCATAAATTTAGTTACTGCCTTTTGTTTTGTTACTAATAAAATGTGTTTTTCAGTTTAAATTATAAGGTAGGTTTCAAACCCATTTATTTACTATTTATTATATGGTAGAACAGCTTCTTAAACTATATTGATGCAATGTTAAGTTGTTGGAAAATAATGGATATCTAAATCCTGGGACTAATCCCGGGATTGAACGAAAGATGTGCCGAAAATCCCGTCATCGCAAAAGTCGAAAAAATTAACATCCCTAATGTATATGTATAAAGGACGATGGAAAAATAGAGAGCTAAAAGGGGCCAACAGTACATATACTTGTAGTAGCTAGTGTACACAGTTGCCTCGTTAGATATTTCTTTGATTATATGGAAATTGTGTTGGGCGCGTAATTATCGCACCTGCTTTGCTGACCCCATCGTCGAGCTGATGCCCTGCGGTGCGCCGGCCAACTACGTCAGCGTATGTATGTACCTGCTTTTGCATCTACTGCAAAAAGCCAAATAATAGTAATAACAGATTGGCTCTTACAAAATATGTTAATGTTTGGCCGAGCTTCTCATCCGATTTGTGGCATGCGCCTTAATATTGTCACACAAAGGGAAGCGACAGACTGTTTTACTCTGACTCTGAATGGCAATGGTATTTTTATCGGGAGCTGTTCTTCATGGCACTCGGAAGTTTGCCGTTGCCTACCGAGGGGCGATCGCTTTTTTTATTTTTTGATGTTGGTCGGAATATGGGCTTGAGCCAAGGCCTGCCGAATGGTAGCGCGCACTGCTAACCACTACACCATAACGGCCGCCTACTAAAGCCAAGTAAAGAAGTGATAATAACCGCGCCAGTAGCAGCAGTAAAGTGAGAAACTGTGTTCTTTTTTTTAACTATTTGTTGTTTGTGCTGTGTACTTGCAAGTGTTTTGCTATAGGAGAGATACATGCTTTGGTTTGGTGTGCACTGGGAAATTTTTTCCAACACAACTCAATGTATGTTTTTTTCTAAATTGAAGATTAAGCCACGATATTAAAAATATGTTTGTATCTACATACATATATACAAAATACTATATAACATGTAATTTTAAATTCGTTTAATTTCCATCGCAATTTTGTGATGAATTTGAGGTTGCGTATACGCACCGGCACACATTGGACTCGTAATCCGCGTTACCGTATGGCTATATGTATTTATAAAATGAAAAGCTATAATACTACATCATTTATAAAATGGCTGCCTTTTCTTAACTTCAACAATTTTTTTGCATGTTAATGTAGAGAAATTTTAAACAATTCATGGGGAAATCATTATTTCCATTCCGATTTTTCGCCGAGTTTTCAGAAATTAAATGTAATGCGCACACTTCGAATCCTTTAGGAAATTTCGAAAGAAAATCGGTAAATCTATGAAATATTGCTGCGATATGAAGATCTTTTTTTTAGAATTTTCTTTAAAAAATCGTACAGAAATTACTTTACTAGTTCATGTCAACCGCTTCTTGTGATTTTCTTTAGAGTTTCGTAAAAAAAAAATTACAACAAGCTTCCGATACTCTTAAAGAAATAGACCTACTGGTCGCAGTGCTTACGCCCCTCATCTATCCCTCTATTTAAAGATTTCGGGAGCTTTGGTTTGCAGGATATGTATTTGCTCAGGCAAGGCTTCTATCGTCGTAATTGATACGCCTTGTCTCTATCCTAAGTTAATGTCAAAATTGCTAAAGTGCGGAGTTTAAGCACAGAGCTGATAGTCACGAAATCAATAAAAAAAATTACATTAGTAAAGTTTTGCAGCATTAGATCAGCTAAGTCTAACGATATATTATTAAACATCATTTTAGAGGTATATATATCCTCATTTCAGAGTATTTTTGGTTTTTAAAATCGAATGAAAAATAGTCAAGCTGATAATAGAAAAGTGCATGAAGTACGAACATAACCATAATTTTGAGTTTATTTTCCGAAAAAAACAAGCAGGTAGGATTTACAGAGTAGCAGTTTTTAGATCTAAAAATATTTATCTAAAAACTGGTAAACAAATTTTTTGGATCCATTTTAATCGAATCTATGCATGATTGAGAATCACTGTGGTTACTGGTAGACCTTGATAGCAGAAGTGCGTACGTACTCGTATAAACAAATACGTGTGAATAGAATTTGTATAAAAGCACCAATAAGTCTTTCTTTCCAAGCCGATGCCTTTCCCACCATTAAAAATATTCCATTTATTCAATAAAAGTTTTCAATTTTCCCCCTTAGCACTGTGATCCGCGAAATCTTACACCCTCATAAGTACACCAAATTGATTTTATTTTAATATCTGTTTATTTCTCTTTGTACGATGCTTTTATGTCAATGCGGCTAAACAATATTCAGAAAAATTTTATACAAATAATATATGCTTATGCACCGGTTATTCTTATTCTTGTTCTACTTCGATACTTGGCTATATTCAGAGAGAGAATTGGCTAGTTAGGTGAATGCATGCATATAAAATTGGTACTATGATGTTGATATGTATGTACAGTACAAGCCGAAAATATGTACTTAGACTCGCACGTATACATACAATGTTTCTGCTGGGCCATTCCATTGTGCCCGGTGGGAGATTTTAGTCCAGAATGCGATGAATTGTGAATTATTACTATGTAAAATTGTTTTAAAAATATACCAACCGTTTTTTTTTAGTTTTATGTAACTATCATTTGAATGAATGTGACTGGTGGGACACTGAAGAGAACTCTATTTATTTGTGCACTCAAGGATGAATTTTAGCCGAAACACTCATGGCCTCAATCATAAACAATAAAATAGTTTCAAGGAGTTCTATAAAGTGACGTTCTTATACAAATTTTAGATTTATAAAGCAGTTAAAGTCTTCAATATTTCTTAAGAATTTGGGTGCTAACCTTCATGAACGATGTATATGTGTTGTAACTCTAAGCTTTCGTTTTCAATAAAAATTAGGTTTATATAATCTTCATAGAAATATTAAAAAATATTTAAAGTTGTGACTGGTGGGACATCTCCTTGTGACAGGTGTAAAGTAATTATGCATGAAATAAAAGTTTACATAGACAAAAATTACAACTGCTGTTCATTTTTTTAATATATTTCAAAAGATTAATGAAGTCTAGTCTTTTAAAAAGATGTTGCTGCTGAAATAGGGATAATTATGGCATATTTAAATGTATGTCATTTTCGTCCTTTACATAAAATGACCCTACTGCTGAATTTAAATTACATAGAACAACAGAAAAAAGTACAGAAGTTAACTCCCGGGGCTCGAATCGTAAGGGTATAGGATTTTTTTTTATAAAACAGTCGAAATCTAAATTTTGTACTAACTTGTTTCTTATGACTTGATTTCGAAGTGTGATATATCATTGAAAATGTATTTCGTAGTACTAAACATCCTCTTAGGATCCTCCAGACCAAGAGGCGAATAACGGGCCTAATCTGGCAGGGGTAGAGTATTTGTAGTTTACGTATTGCTGAGAATTACTTGTTACCCCCACCCGAGGTAAGGAACAAGTGACCCAGCTCTGCTACGAACATGGGGCTATAGGTTATATGGACCTGATCTTTGTCATTCTCACTGCAAGTATTCTGTTGATAAAAATAGTGCGAAATTGCATATTCCTAGCTACATAAATTGAGGAGTTATAACGAAAAATTTTAACAATCACTTGTATGGGAGCTATGTATATGTTATAGTGGTCCGATTTTTTCCGTTCCGACAAATGGTTAATAAATTATAAAAATAAACCCGCTTACCAAATCCGGATATCTCGAAAACTGAGAGGCTAGATTGCATACAAAACAGACGGACAGACGGACATGGCTAAATGGACTCAGCTCCAATTTGACACATTGCGATGCTGTTGTCTTTCCCTTACTTCCCCATATGATAGAACCATCATGTAACCCTAACGTATCGTTGAAGGTCGCGGACGTTCACAGAGTCGAGGTCTGCTAAACACCGAAAAGCATGTTCATTAAAAGTAGCAAGTCTGGACCTTGTCAGAGCGGGGAAGTCGAGAGTGTTCTACACTCCCTGCAGGCACGACAGAAATCATCGTTGTTGACGAATTTTGGCTTCAAGCAGCATCTTCGCTCTAAAATTAATTGCCCTGCTTTGCTAAATGCCCCTTCCGACTCACAAGATCAAGCAGGTACTGCCGGCTTTTTCTCCTTCTGAATTATATATTTATGAGTGAAAACTATCCACAGTGCTTACAAAACCATCGAGGTTTTCGATAGTCAAAAACCATCGATAGTTCTCCAGCTGTAGTAAGTGGAGTAACCCACTCGCATAGCATGCGCTCCAATTAGGCAGTGTCCTGTAATTATTCCGACAACTATGCTAATAAACAATAGGGTGGTCGATTTGTATAATAGGTTTAGATCTTTTCTTATTAATATATGGCAAGATCTATTTGTAACGGAACATGTTGGCCCTTTCGCCCATCGTTCGTTGGCCAATTCAATGAAAATAGATTTCAGTGCATGCTTATACGAAGACAAGGAGCCGCCTGCATCGAGCGTAGAATTTACTGCGCGTAGATGCATTTTGAAGTTTTACCACAGCGTTTTCGTTCGATTTTTACGAAGAAAAGTCTTGAATGTAACATTTAAAACTTTCATATTATCAGAAATACGGGCCTTTCCTTTACAATTAAAGGTTTAAAAGGCAAAAAAGGCAAATATCTTAAAAAAGGCGAAAAATGGCAACATCAAATGTGTATATATGGAATCAGGGAAAGCTAGATCGTGGACATTCTTAATCGAATACACTCTAACTCTTTAGCAGAAAAGAAGGCAATTTCCATAAAATTCTTTCCCTGGTAACAAGTAAAAAATTAGGGACAAATTTCGATTTGGCTCTTTGGTTTACGATTCGCCAAGGACGAAAATGGTCTGACCTTAAGCGCCTGTAAAAGTATGCCTGCAAGCCAAGGTATTCGCAAACGTTTTTGGAACCACCCTAATGTGCATGTGTATTTATTTCCATATATGAGTAATTAATTTCATTACTTCGGCGCTGAAATGATTAGCACAAGTATACTTAATACCCCACAAGTAAGTAATAAAACATTTTATAGCGGTTAATTATTTTATACTTGCGTGTGTCATATACATACCAACAACTACGTACGAATATAAGATTCACACAGGAGAGGGCACAGCATCTCAACAAAGGTAACCAGCACGCAAGCATCGTAAAAAGCTGGTACGCAATAAAAGGAATGAACTTTATAGCCAAACACACAAAACAATTCACATAATACATAAACGTAAATAGTAAACGAAGTACACTTTGTGCAATAAGTTCCGCTACGCCGCAATATAAATAAGAGTTGTATCTATTTAAAAAGTTGCCACCCAATTTATTTTAGTATTTACAGCAAAACTTTCATTGGTAAAAATTAAAAACTAAATTGAAATTACGGTAAAACAATTTTTTTTAGGAAATAGGTAACACATGCTTTGATAAATATTCGTCTATGCAGTGCACATAAATACTTGTATATTTGCTTAGAATACTTTCCTTTTTAATTTCGAAAATACATAAACATATCATCGTTTGGTAGGATTATTTTTATTCAAGTTCTCCAATACAAACCAATTTATTACCAAATAGTGAAGTCACATCGCCAACATTCGACGAGTTTATGCATGGTGGGTAATTCCTTTTCAATGTCAGGACCGGAATTAGAACTGATGTAAATATCAAACATTGTGTCACTCATACGCCATGGCATGCGAGTAATTAGGCTGGCGTTGGCTGCCAGGCAAGTAATCAGCTTGAATATTGTATTACAAGTTTTTTGATCATACATTAAAAAAAAATATCAGAACTTATCACCAATCCCACGGTCTGCTAGCCAGCCTGAACGAAATATAATATAAACATCAACATTTAGTCCACCAAATAAATAATTTGTTGTTACGCTTCCAAGGAAACTTAATTAGTATCTATAGTATATAGATTTCAAGAAAAATTCCAAGAAATATTTTTCATTAATTCTTCGCTGAAAATTTTCTTGTAGAAATAAAGGTTTACTTGTTGAGAACTGCAAACCGTGTTGCGGTTTTGCTTAAATTTTAGCAAAATTTATAACCTTTTTCTGACTGTTTAAATATTAAATTTTCCTTCGTTTGCTAAATTTTTTTCTATCAAACAAAACCAAAAGCCAAAAGTGGAGTTTCATGCATTACATATGTAGTACTTTAAATCTACACTGAGGTCTTTTAAAGTTCAGAGCAGTAATGACACGCAAAGATATTTTCTTTCCGACTCTCTAACATCTGAAATTTTAACTAAATTTTATTTTCTATTCATACTCTCCCTAATTTCAGTGTATTATCTGCCTGCGCTCAGTGGTAAAAAAAAATCTCACCCGATTTGGTAAATTTTTTGTTTTTTAATCTTCGTTATTTTTTACTTTTTTTAAATATTCATATAAAAATTTAACAAATCCTGTCCAAACTAGAGGCTCTATAGCTCAGTTTACGCGAAGCTGAGGGAATATAATATAACTTCGTTTTGGGTTTCCCCTCCTGACGTAACTTTATTTTATAGGTGCGCCAAAATCCGCCGAAAATGCAATGGGGTGATAAATAAAAAAATCTTAAATTTTGAAACAATAGGGTATTGTTACTAGAAGTCCCTGAAGACAACCTGAGTCTTACGATCGATGATTTTCAAAAATTCCCTATCTACCATTTCTAAGAAAAGCGGTTTTTCTCCATACAAATTACATACATGGAAAACTTTAAGCGACCTTTGGATATTTTTTGATTTCAAAATAAAAAATATGGGTATATTTTTTCGACATAGATCCTAGGAGGTGAGAGCATTAAAATTCCGACTTATGTTGGACCACCATAATGTACATACATATATATGTACAAGTACATACAGGAAGAGGGCAATAATGCACGCGACTGAGAGAAATAAAAATCTAAAGAAAGTTTTTGCTAAAAACGGAAAATAATATTGAATGACCAGCATCTTTGAGCTAGGCATGGACAATATAAACGTGGTTAAGTGTTTGGCCTGTTTGTGTACAATACATACATATGTTTATATTAACTTGTATATAACTACATAAAGGCTTTTTTAAATTCTTTGAAATACACGACTTTTTAAATAGTTTGGCAGGAGAAAAATCTTTTAAAGTAATTGCAGAAAACCTTCTGCTTTCATTATTCCATGAATTTTCTTTTAAAATTAAAAATTCTCTTTTAAAATTTCGTAAAAAACGTCGCAAGCAGATTAATACTTACAATGGACGAATATCCCAAAACCGCTCACTCTCAGGCAAATTTTTTGGAATTCAAATTCGACATAACTACACAATATGGAAATCCTCCTAGAGATTCAATAAAAATAACATAGATATTTTCACCAAAAAGCGGTTTGACCAGATCTTATCTTAATTTCTGCATGAAGACATAGCTTAAACGAAGTATGATAGCGAGAAAAGTTTCTGATCGCCATTCACCGGGCAGTGGCCAAAAAGTATTATTTTGCCTCCGGTACTAGCAGCTCATGATATCTGGTGGTTATCATCTGGTTAGCAATAGAATATCAGTTGAGGAGCGAGCTGCTGCGAGGAAGCAAGCCAAGAGCAATGGCTTGTGTACTGGCCTTGTGACCCGCCACGTGAAAAATAAATTTCAATGAAAGGAAAATGAAATTTGTTACATGTATATAATTTGATAGGTTTTTGAAACTAACGTGCTTACCCACGAACACCCACATGTGTCCGATAGCGCCAAAATCTTGTTTATTTAGTCGGCTCTTGGGCTGAGGAAATCGATTTCGAGAGAGTAGATAATCTGAAATTCTCACTAATCTGGGATCTTCCGAAGTTATATTTTCGCGCGATTTTGTGAAATTTGTCATACCAATTCGCTATTTACCTTCAAGTGATAAGTACATACTACCTTTTGAAGAAAAATTAATTTAATCCTCTACACATATTGTCTCTGAATATAAAATTTCTGTAATTTATAGAAAAAGAGAATCACTTTTGTAATCGGTCGTTTTTAGACAGTTTCATTGCTTTTGCGGGAGCATTTCGTACTTACACTCGTTTACTCCAAATTTGTACAGAAATAAAAATATGGCGAGAATGTAACCACAAATTTTGTTCATTTCAGGAAAGTTAAGGGTATCAAAAGTCCGTATGTCATCTCCTTCCTTTGTTGTGTGGCCTTTATTATTTTTTTACTGTAAATTGTTTTTCCCTTATACCTATCTTCGACCAAGCCATTCAATGTTGACTATAAAAAACTTCCTCAAATTTTATTCTCTTTTTATATTCTACCTTATTCTGAGTTTTGCCCGAAAAAAAATTTTACCGAAAATTTTTCATCCGTCCATAGTAAATACTTCTTCACTTTTTCTTCTAAATTTTTTTTAATTTAGCTTTACAACCATTTGAGAGTGTGGACGAAGAACAAATAACTCCGCCAATTTCTCCATACTATTCTCTCCTATTCTGCTCCACTTAGCCATATTCTCTTCAGGATTCGTCTTATTCTCGAAATCTGATCAGTGGTTGATTTTCCTATCCTGAGGACACACCGATAAGACCTAATCAGACGGTTCGTAAACGGCTTTTAATATGACCTTATGTGGAAATTTGCTTCGTTCATGCCTTAAGTCTGTTTACAGAAACTAGCTTACTATCTGATTGAGTGCGCAATTCGCGATTTCCATATACACCGCGTGAAATTTTTCTGTACATTTTCAAAATTGTATAAAAATTCACTTTATTACTGCAACATTTCGGACATACATATGTATATTTCAGCCACATATGTATTTGCCCATTGGCCTCATTACACAAAACGCTTTGCTGACTGTTCTAGTTTTCGATATGAAGAACAAATGTGCACACATATCTAAATGCGAAATCAAAATACGTTTATATACGTACCTTGCTGTAAATTCACCACACAATTAGCACATATACAAATGCCTTGTATTTCAAGTACAAATTTTACCAGTGTGGTAGAATTTAGCGTGCTGATTTTCCGACATGCGTTCGCATTACAAATATGAAACATGTTGCAAGAACAACAAACAACAGAACATTAACAGCAACAATAACCAAACTAGTTGCTACTGCAAGCAGAACTTTTATCAATCCCGGCAAACAAAATGTGTAGGAAAGTGTGCGAGTGTGCAACAACGCAGCCATCAGTTTGTTCAGTCAACCAGCTGTTGGCTATTTTACAAAGCTTTTATTTTGTGTATTGACGTGCAGCTTGCCATAGTGGTTAGGAAATGTAGATCAAGAATAAGTTATCTAAATGCGTTAACATTTTCCAAAGTATCGCGTTGTTGGTGTTTTTAAGATATTTGCCTTTTTTCCTTTTCTACCTTCAATTGTAAAAGGCAAGGAGAAAGGCCTTATTTCTGGTAATATGAAAGTTTTAAAGGTTCCCTAATTAAATTGGGCGCCACTTGTATTAGCCCACGTCGAGCTCACGTTTACTATAATAAATGCTTTTGTTCGCAAAATTCTCATGAAAATGCTGCCAGAAAAATTCCAAGTGCATCTTGTGGTTCAATGTTACTACAACTATAGAAGTAAAGTTTTGTGAATAAAAAACTCGAAAAGAGAAAATAGTCAAAGATTCAAAGTAAAAGTTTTTTTATATCGACCCCTTTGCGCAAAATTATCGTATGTTACATTTTTTACGAAATTCACTTTTTGATGCAACTTTGTTTTACAGCCCATAACGCATCACCTGTTCAAATATTACGGATTGAATCCGAATAGCTACCCCAAAAATTGACTGTAAACTTTATCATATGTGACAATGATTTTTTTCTTGTGGGCGTTTAGTTATATTTCTCAATTATCTCAGCAAATCTAAACTTTGGTATTGATGGTAGTAGCCAAAGCAGAGAAAAATACAAAAAACACTTTCCTGTAAAATTTCGTTTTTGAAATATATGATAATTTTGCGCAAATTGGGCGATATAATGAAAATAGTTCATAGTTTTTCTCTTTCTATTTGTAAAATAAATATTTCTAAAATAAATGTAATTTTTGATTATTTCGGCTTTTGTCTTTTTTTTAATGCCTTATTTTGCCTTTTTTCGTTAGTGCCTTTTCTTGCCTATTTTGCTATTTTATTTTTTTTATAAGTATTTATGTCCTAAAAATCCGTGTCCTGCTCATAAGTCTAAATTGGTAAAGTTTTAGCTGAATTTTCAAGTTTTTCTTAAACCAGTCTTTGAGAAAAGTTCAAAAACAGTATAAAAAATCCCATTATTATGATTCCGTTGAAAATTTTTTAAAATATTTTTATGCAAACTTTTTAAGCTTAAACTGTTTATTCATCTGAAGTAATTTTTTCAAAAAGTGTTTAAAAAAACTGCTTTTATTAATAAAAAAAACTCAGTATTTGGAGGTATTTTCAAATCGGTCTAGCTCACGTAAATCTTAATATTTTTGCGAGATGTCTTGGTGAAAGTCTTAAAATATAGTGGATTTTATAATTCCAGTAGAAAAACAGTACCGATTTTTTTTTTGTATGGGGAGTGATGCAGTCTACTGTACATAAGTTGGCTATGATTGCTCGGCCATGCTATCATAATATTTTTTGTTGTTTGTGTGAAATATTTTATTTTTTTCAGTATTTTTCTTTTAATCAAAATATGATG
The DNA here is from genome assembly GCF_001687245.7 of Rhagoletis zephyria. Lineage (NCBI taxonomy): Eukaryota > Metazoa > Arthropoda > Insecta > Diptera > Tephritidae > Rhagoletis > Rhagoletis zephyria. The sequence continues at coordinate 24,039 of NW_016160847.1, read as the reverse complement.
AAATAAAAGAGAGAAAAAATATTTAGCGAGAGCGCAACGATGAGAACACGACAGCATGCAAAATGAATTAGGCACACTAACACATTCTCACTTTTAGCTCACGCTTGTTCGTGGTACGGCCCACCTCTGTCCAAGACTGATTCGCAAACTCTCAGCTACAGTAGCCACATTTGAAGTTATATCAGTTACCCGAAACTTGATTTGTAAACATCTGTGGACGACTTTTGAAAGCATTGGGGGATTCAGATACATATGTACATACATACATTGGTTACACTAGGAATTGAACATTAATTTCATTTCATTTTATTTACTTTCTTGGGAACAGTGTACGACTTTTTCATAACAAATATGGGAATAGGTCGGGACTGTTTCAGAATAATTTCGTGAATAGGTTCGAATGATTCCGAACTAAGCCTAAAAATTTTCTGAAAAAGATGTGGGCTTGTTTCAAAATGATCTCCAACAAGTCTTGAAACAGTACCGAAATGTCCCTTACTAGGCCTAAAATTATCCCGAATTCATCCGAAATGTTACCGAAATTATCTCTAACAAGTCTTGTAACGGTCCAGAAATGATCCTTTACTTCTCCAAAAATAATCGCGAACAAGTCCGAAAATGTCTCCAAAATAACCCTGAACCGTGCCGGAAATTATCCCGAACCAGTTCGGAAATATTTCTTAAGTAGTCCTGAACTGGTTTGGATATGGACCAAAATAGTCCTCAAATAGTCGTAGTAGTTCCGAAGTGATCCCGAGCTAGGCGCGAAATGGTCCTAAACTAGTCGTAAACTAGGCCCAAAATGGCCCTAAGCTACCCAGAAATATTAATTTGTACGCACAAGAAGCAATTACAGATTTTCTGTTGGATTAACACAAGTTTTACCCAGCACCAATAGCTAAGGCATTTACGCAGGCATTTACAAAAAATAAAAAAATGTTCATCGCTCGCTCAAGCGCCACATTCATACGTCAACGTAATCACAAAGCGAAAGCTGCCTTGTACACTGGGGCTCATTTTAATCGCAACGTGTTGCATGTTGCAAGCAGGAAGCTAGATTGGGGAATCTCTAGCCCACTTCTCTCGCAGCCTTAGTCCAGAAAAAATGTGTGAAAGGAGGGCAACCCTGGCGCGAGCCGAATAGGCATGCAACAAAATACTCAACGTGAAAACAAAACAATCTCATCGCACAAGTGTGTGGGTCACCAGCTGCCCAGGGAAAGTTGTAAAATTTTAGGCGTACTGCACTAAGCTAGCTACGCTACCGACGTCGCAACTTCAAAGGTAGATTCAAGCGAGGAACAACGAAGGACGTGGTGTACCTGAAGGGTTATCATTTACTTGCGTGTTGTGTAGGCGGAAAGGCAGAAAAATTATTATTTTTTCTATACTCAGCGGCAATTAGGCAGCTGAAGTCCTTACAAAACAACCAGTCCCAAAAGCAATGTGCCAGTTTAAGGCACCAACACAGACACAACGCCACAATGGAATGCAATGAGCAGCCAGGTTGGCTATTTACAGCCAGGACGTCGACGAATAGCAGACCACAAAGTGTGCTGAACCGGAAATTGTGTGGCGGTCATGCGGAGTAGAGTTGGCGTTGGCGTTGACGTTGGCATTGGCGTCGTAGGCGCTGCAGTCGCCTCGCTTGTTGCTGTTATTAATGTGGGTAGCTTTATGTGTTTCTACAATTGTTGCTATTGTCGCTACATGTGCGGCGCATGAAACCACCATAGCTGTGGCTTGACTGCATTCGGAAATTATTGCCGGCATGAGTGTCAGGTAGAACAAGCGCGGCTTTGGACAGCATCATCACCTTCAACCCCATCATGATTATCGTTATATCCATCAGTGGCAACAGTTTTACGTTGGAACAGCGGCGACGTACACCACAGGTGTGTGCCGCATGCAATGCCCATTAGTGCTGTTGAGTGGCAAATTGAAATCTGAACTTCGCATTTAAACTTTCTAGTTAACCCCTGCGCCGACATACAGCGAATAATGGTTAGCCGTGCTGGCTGTAAATTTTAACAGATTTTCGATTTATGAGTTTTGTGTGTTCAAATAGCATTTTTACTTGGCCGTTAAGCAATTCTAAATTTAGTCAATTGACAAATTTATTTTATTTTTAGATTTATTGTTAGAAGCTTTAAATTTGTTTCATCGCACGTTACACACTTATAGCAGTAAAACTTGAGATATCTTAACGAAACTTTGTACATGCACTTCTTTCGGGCGTAGGAAGGATGGTATTGAAAATGGGCAAAATCGGACAATAACCACGCCTACCTCACATATAACGGTAATTTTCAGAAATACGAAGACTGCGATATTTTAGTAACTACTGAAGATTATTCACTCAAAATTTGATATTTACAATAGTTTTCAGACGAAAAATAAGATTATAAATTTTTGGAAAACGGTATGTTGAACGGTAACCGTTCTACCAATTTGTACCAAAATCGGTATGGTTATTGTGCTTGCTACATAAAAGCAAACCGTTGTAGATTATTGAAATCGGACTAAAATTACGGCCGCTTGACATATAACGGTAAATTTCAGAAATGCTTGAAACTTAAATATTCCGAAATTTAAGGACGCTAATTTACTCAAAATTGATACACCCCGGCTAACCATGTAGCATGCGGAAAGGTGAAAAATAAAATTTAATACTTGCGCTGGGTATTTAATGTTAGTCAACAACAACCAAGTGAAAATAACGTTAAAAAATATAGAAGTTATAGCTTAATAAACAAACAAAATATATGAAAACTCTACAGACCGTGAGACTCGAACCCACGACCCTGCCTTAATCTGCATTACTGCCGTCTGTCAAGACACAATTTTGATCAGGTCAACTGTGCCGTCTGTCTATGCTTGAAGAATATCGTGAACTAATAACATTTTCCGAAACCTTAGATAAAATCTACGGTCGCGTCTTTAAGAAATTGCACTTCAAATTTCAACCAGCCAATGGTAACATACGACAATCTTTCATCCAAGCAACGATACGTACTTTGGAGGGAAAAAATTAGAGATCCTGTCAGCAAAAAACATGTAAAAAATCAACCGGCTTCCTTAGAAACTTCAAATTTGCGTTTTACTAAAACTTAATAGACTATAAGCCTGTATAAAAAAAAAAAAAAACTTTCTAAAAATTCATATTAAAGAGTTTTCACTTTTGATTGAAATTTTCGCTCAATTTTCGAGATTTGAAATTTTTCCGAAGTTTGAACTTTGGATTTTTATGGATTTTGTTATTACCCAGTCAAAATTAAAGTGAAAAATTTTAAAAATGTCTCACCGCTATTTCTTACTCGCTGGTGCATGTATTTATTTATTTTACGCTTTTGAGCTAGCTATATTAGTAAATCTCACGAGTTGTTACATTTTTCGGCAAAAATGTATCTTTGATCCAAAATGGTGGCATACTTACCTTAAACTATGCATTATTATCTTTGCATAAACAAAAAGATTCCATTGCGAAATTGTATTAACATAAAATCTTAAAAAAATGTACTAAAGAAGGTAAAAATATCAACTCGTGCTCATATGCCCGTAGTTGTGTATGTGACGTATACGCCCCGTAGCACCATACACAGTCAGTTAACGCACGCTTTAACTTAAAATTAATATTATTTTAAAGTAATCAAACATTGGCGTTGAAGATTTTCCCATAGTGTTCCCTATGCACACACATATAATATAATATTTCTTCATGTATGGAATTTTAGTTTCTCAAATCATAATCAATGTAATTTTTGTTCATTTGGTGGCATATTTTATTACACCAGAATCGTTAAATTCATTTTAAAGCTAAAATTGTTCGAATCCTTCATTTATTTTTGATTGTGCTTGTTTTTGGAACTCCATTGATTGCAATAAATGTACAAATAATGCTTTAGGGTCTTTCTTTTGGCGTGAGAGGGAAGTGACACTCTTGAGATTTACTAATATAATTACCTTATGTACAACGAAAAATTATATCTATTTATATGTACTTATGTATATATGCCACATATTCCTTTAGGCGCTTGGCATCTTGTTTGTTCACCTTCCATCAAAGGCGAACTTTGTTTTCTCGCTTGAACAACCACCTCAATCCACCTGTGGGCACACACAAATTATTTGGATAATATCATCTAATTACGTGTGATATCCAAAGCTAAAATTAAATTGCAAACTCGTCGCCAAGCATTCGTATACAGAAAAATATTTCCGAGAGGTGGGCGGGTAATTAAATTTAGTATAATAATGTTTATTTTAAGAAAATTTGTGTAACGATCAAAGCAATAGCTTTTAGGTACGCAGGCTATTATTTTGCAATTGTAATTAAGTCACTTTTTGCCTTTTCACTGTCTAAAAGACTTAATAAGAAAGAGTTAACATACGAGTAAACAACAGCCATATAGATCCGCTTTTTAAACTTCGTACAAAATTTATAAAAGTTCTGCAAATTATAATTATGCAAGTTTTAAGTTCGTTTTTTTATTTTGCTGACACTGCTAGGCATTTTCTTCCAGTTAAATAGAAATTTTTTATTCTCCCGTTTAGTACAAACTGCTTAGATTACTTATAAATATATGAAAATTTTTTATAGTTTTAATCTTAAATATATATTTTTGTATGTCTGTCTCTTTTTTTTCTTTATCATCATTAGTATTAAACTAGAAAAGAAATACTGAGTTACTTAATTCAAAGCGGATTCATAGAAGATGGTGTTGATAGAACTACCTTAATTCGCCTCGGTACACGTACATATGTCAAAACGAAAGGAAGAGTGTTGGAATTGTCTTTCCTTCTTCCTCTTTGAGCGAGGAATAGCTGAAATTTTAAATTTGTATACCGAAAGCGAAAACAAAATACATGTTAGTTTTTGTTTTTGTACTATAGCTACCATCTTATATGAATTCGCCTGGACTTATTTCAATAAAACAGAGAAAATCCCATAAACATAGGAGTTAAACTTATACAGCATAGACTTTGACGATTTTCTCAGTAGACTTTGTATTATTATTTAAAAATCTGTTTAAGTAATTTATCGGTTTTAGCTGTCCAAATAAAGGAGTTTTACAGTAAAACCATATATCTGAATAATCAGTTTTATGGAGGCAATAAATAGGTTATAGTCGCCGATCTTTGGTCATTTTACTGTAAACTTTCTGTTGATAATGAGTGAAAATAGGGCGAAATTTAATGTTTCTAGCTGCATAAATAAAGAGGTTATACCAAAAATCGTACATCTGAACAATCGCTATAGCAGCCCGATCTTAACAAAGCCCGAGTTATAACAAAAAATCGCATATCTGAACAATCAGTTGTATGGGAGCTATATGTTATGGTGGTCCGATTCTTTCGGTTCCGAAAAATGACTTACATTCTAAAAATACACCCACGTACCAAATTTTATCCGGATATCTCGAAAACGGTATAATAATATGAAATTTAGATCTTCCTTTTATTTGTCTTCAATTCGAAAAGTGTTTGTGAGATGCCGAAAGAAAGTGCATTCGAAGAAAAAATTTTTATGAGGATATACATCTAAATAGAAATTTGTTTAGAGAAAACAAATTCCGAATACGTCTGCGTTACTCCTGCATTAATTTTCAACTAGGTTCAAGTTAACTTTTTATAGCTAACTACAAGTTATATATTTAATGGAAGTCCTGCAAAAAATCTAACTGCAAGATGGTCATTATTTTTTTTTTCAATTGCCATTATTTTTCTGCAGGGTATATATTCCTGTCTTAAAGAGCGCTATTTCTTCGTCACACAAGCCATAGAACAGTTTGAATAGCATGAAATTTACGGGCCCAATACTGCTAGTATAAGCCAATCTCAAGTCAAATTTTTGATCAATTTAATTTCATATTATTTTAAACATATTTATTCACCAATATATTTCATTAAGCTCACTACATATTTCACAATTTACTTTTACTTTAAACTTAAGAACTTATTTTCATTCATTATTTTTTTCTGCTCTTACTGAAAACTGACAGCGCTTAAGTACTTTTTTCCTTACCAGTCTTTCCAGTTTTGCTGTTGTATTGCATTAGCAAACCTTAGGTACTTCTTTAGTGATGACACTTTCGGATTTTGTTGTTCATTTCACATGAGCGAAATCCTGTGAAGGTGTTTTTGCTCTGCAGCCTAAGAACTCATATGCGCATGTTGTTGATAGGTTATTTGGGGAACTAACATGTTAACTTATATCTCCTCTACACGAGGGGAAGGCGTTATAGATATGGCCAATACTTTTTGAGAAAACTGTGCCGCTGAATATTTTTTAAATTTGTACCGCTTAAATCCCGATTTTCAGTGTTTTCTTATAAAACGAGCAATATATTTTATGTGTAAATTTTTGTCATAACTTTTCAAGTTCATTTCTCTTTGTTTTATTTAAAACTGTATTATACGTAACTATGCCTTTTTATTCTAAAAACAAAGTTGCATGTTTGGATTTGATGCTTTAGAAATGTCCCGATTTTTACCCACAGCAATCTGGTCACCGTACCAATAATGTATGTCTTACCTCCAACTAATAGTCATGTTGAACATATGCTTGGCAAATGACATGCGGTGTAGTGCCATAAGCAAGCCAATAAGCAGCTACAAAGCCTACAATAACAAAAAAGTAAGTGGCACGCAGCCAAGTTGCACAACAAGCAATGCCTGCTGAAGTTTCGCAACAGGCGTACGGACGTGTGCGTACTTGAGAATACTTGCCGAGGACTGGCATGAAGACCTGAAAATTATATGCAGCACTGAAAGTTTAGAAAAACATACATATGTATGTGAACTCCACAACCTTGGCACCCAATGCGCTTTTTGCATAAATATTATTAATGACGGTTGTTATGTTAACTGTTGCCATTCATGCATATAAAACATGCACGCAACTATGTACATACATATACGCTTATGAATAGTCATGAGTTGACAAATTTGCTATTAAAAAAAAAATTTTATTAAATATATTTTCGCCAAACATATTTCGTTTATTTTTATGACACTCACTGTGAATGTTAGCGCATTTAATGATAAAACATTAATTTGCAATTCAATTTTTACTGCATACAATTTTATACATGCATTTGTGTGTGTATATACTGCAGCTTCTTGCTGTAGTACACAAACTCGCATTTATTTTATACAATACATGAAAGTTTTTGATCCCCTAACCAGATCGTATGCTCCTTTAGTGAAATTTTACATAATTTTATTTTTTGTTTTATGTACATACATATGTAATTCGGCAGGTAAGTGTTACAATTTATATTTGTTGCGTTTCTGTTTTGCACTTATTGCTTGTTGAACATTTGTACAGCGAACATATTGCAAATATAAATTATTCCTCGGCGCACACATCATTTTATGTGCATATCTATGTACATACATATAGATGTATGTGTGTATGCATTGTCTAGAGCAAAACGCACGCGCTTTAAAAAATGTGGGCAAACACATGTTTTTTTTGCTATTGTTCGCTTCACTCGGCATGCACAATTTTAAAGCATAAACAAATTCATTTCCACTTTTCGGTTGAAATCGAGTATACTTAATGCAAATTTTCCGAAATTTCCTACAATGGAAAAACAGCAAAAAAAATTGTCATGGCGTATGAGTGATATTTGCATGTTGAAATGAAGGAAGGAAGTGCGTTAAATTCCAGCGATTTAAATTGAACTTTCTGCACTGCATAATTCTTATTTAATGTTCACTTTTTATTTGCGGGTAGATACGCATAATTTCAGTTTTATGTATATCTAACACTAGAAAGACGGAAAAATCGACATGGCCAAATTTTTTGAGACACTCTGGTCAGCGTATACTTTCACAAAAGTTTTTGATGCTCTGAATAAAAATCCGAAATCAGTTTTAGTCCTTTGGTTTGCTCTAAATGATTCTTACCCCATTAGTAGAGGGCCTCGGGTGTAAGAATTTGTTGTGACGTCGGGAGCTGAAGACTTGCTCTAGCTGATAGTCTCTTTAAATTTCATCCAATCCTGTCGCAAGCAGATTTCCCATGTGAACTTGCAACAAAGTTCAATTCTGTCACTTCCTTGAAGGCATTTTCGTGATTTCAGATCTTTAGTAAAGTTATTATGATTTATTCACATTGTTCACACCTTTCTTCTTCCAAAAATAAACAATTTCATAAAATTTCGATGTCTGTTTATCATATTGCTCGAGCATTAGACGATCTAGACTACATACGCCTTCGTAGCCAATTACGCCCATTTGGGTACTTACATTATGGCAATGTTTTTGTGTAAAAAAAATGAAAAAAATGCTATTATCAAAAAGAAAAATCAAAAAGAAAAATACTTATTTAATTATTTTTATTCGTTGCACACTAATGTAAAGCATTCATAATTAAATCCCGTAATAAATTGGAAGAAATAAATTTTTCTTTATAAGTTTCGTTAAAAGGTTTCCCAGATACAGCACTTTAAAGAAAGATATGTATGACGTTTTCTTTAAATTTAAGTCTCATGTAAATGTAAAACCCTACGTCATATCGGGAAAATATGCTGCACGTATATTCATGTCTCCTAGACCTTCAATCTCTTCAACTTTCATCCAAATCCTTTGAGGTCGCGCACAGAGGTGGCCGCGGTGACAAGAAATGCCTAATTTTATAACCATGTTGCCTCTGACGGCATTTGAACCCGGACCCTCCTGAAAGCTGACAAATGGATGTGGAAAAACGTTAGCGTAAGTGCTGTGTTAATTTCGATATTGTTTCTGTATTCATCAGAGTTTCAGCTGAGCTTGTTCTCATCAAAGCTCCAAATTTTATAAACTGAGCTCCGATGAGCCGTTAATTAGAATGCCTTGAACATTATGTTTATTAAAAAATAAATAAATAAAAGTATAAAAATAAAACCCATTATATACCAACATATCTATATTTATGTATATAATTTAACTACACCTTTCTGCTTTCTTATCTTTGGACGGTTCTTTAATTTGTCTTCTTTTCTGCCAAATCTCATTTTGAAATAATTAAGGATGTAAGTACGGTCGGCCGCCGAGGTTTAGTTGTTAGCAGTTCGCGCTTTACTTGTTGTAATCTCAACAGTGGGTTTGGATTTTCTCACAAAATTGAATAATAATCAAAAGTCAATAAAGCAGATTTTTTTACCTAAAAAGCAAATTTAATTTGGAAAAGGCATAATCCGCTGAAAAATTCTATGAACACTCAATTCCAACACACAAAACGATTATGGTTTTGAGCGGTGCCTAGACAAAAATAAATAAGCGCATTAAATACATATTAAATTTAGCGTTACCCTCCAAGGAACTCCACCTAGCATTCGCAGGCAGCCACCTTCACACTTACTCTTAGTCAGATAGACATATTCCACGCGGAATGATCGTTTTATTTGAACATTCGTCATCTAGCTGACACAGCCACCATTGATGCGCTGGATATATTTATGTTTGATGTCTTTTGTTGCCACTTTTTAATAACTGTCAGCTTGCTTCTCGACGGTTTATTTTTATTTCGCACCGCAATTCGAAATGATGAAGAAGCTGCCAACGACCGCGCAAAATGCCACAGAATGTTGGCTGAGTGAATGACAAATTGTGGTTGGCGTGGAATTTGCGACAAGACTGCATTATTTAGTCATCCCCGCACTAGTACAGGCGCATGAAGAGAGATTCCCTGGGGCAAGAATTTATAGAAAATGATGACAATTTAGTTCGATTTTTATTGTTGTCTTTCGGAGTGGTGCCTCTACTCCGCATACCATGCGCGTGTCACTTTAATAATGTATTCAGCCACAAAGCTACTCAGCGATTCGAATACTTGGCAGTACGGCGTCACATTTATCTGGCATTTTTATTGATTCTCTATCACTTTCGCTTTAAGCGTTTGCCACAAAGCTACCAGTAACAGCGCACACTTGTATTTGTTCAGCTGTGTCCAGGGTTGCCACTGACGAAAAAAAATATTTACTATCCATCCACTTGAAAAAAATCTACCAATTGTGGAAAATATCTACCAACAATTTTTTTTAGTTATTTTAATGAAAACTATAATTTTGTTACTTTTTCAGTTAATTCCATAAGAATTCAATTTGTGTTTAAGGAACTCTTTATTTAAGAGATCATATTAATGGCATTTTCTCAGTTTCCTTCAACCAAAAGCGAAAGTGATTAAACTATAGGCAACAACAACAAAACTTCATCATTTGAAAAAATTTAAACTGGAGCTATTATAATCAACAACTTTTAACTTAACTTATGGAGTTATTATAGATAAATACAGTGACTCAAAAAATTGATGATTGAATTGGTGATTTTTTTTTAATATACACCTTTTTTTTTCAAGCCAAATTTTTTTGGTATTATTTTATAAGAATAGTGTTTACGCTTTAGCCAAACATTTAAAAATCAAGGATTCAAGCTAAATACAACATTTAGAAAGATTCAAAAAAATTTCGTCTAAATTTCGTAACATTTACTCTGAATTTTTTTAACAATTTAAGGTATGGAGTTTTATAGCCCATAATACTTGAGACTAATAAATAATGTGCAGCTAAAAATTCCCGTTAGCAGTTTTTAATTTTTTTGCCGCCAGTCTTTTGTGTTTTTTTTTTACAATTGCTATTGATAAAAATATGCGTTGATTTAATTTTTTTTCGAAGGCTCGAAGTGGGCAATTACATACTTGTCCGTTCTTTTTTTATTTAAATAATCATTTTAAATGTTTAGGCAATCAAAAGCTTCTCGAAATTTCCAGCAAAAAGAGTTCGCCTTTTATCGATATACATTTATTCGCATGTACATTAGTATAAGTATATATAAGTGTGCATTAAAGTGTTCGAAAATTAATGCAATAAAGTACACTGCACTTTGCGAAAGAAATTTCTAATAAAAAAATAACTACGAAAAATAAAACGGGAACGAAATGTTTTATTTGTTTTTCAAACTAAATAATTCAACAAAAATCTACCAAAATGAGAAAAAATTTACCTTTTTACCGACCCAAATTTTTTCTACCAATTTTGGTAACAATTTACCAAAGTGACAACACTGGCTGTGTCCCAAATGTGTGAATTTAAGAAAGAAATACGAGCATAAACTTTGGAATGAGATAGCTTGCTAAAGAAAGGTAAATGCAGAAAGAAAGAAAGAGATAAGGATAGGTATAGGAATTTTGTTATTTCCACTCTTACACTGCCCACGTCGAAAAAGGCTCGCTAAATAACTCTCACGTAGACTGTGTAGATGAGTCTCTCGTAGAGTTCTATGGAGTGTTTACACATCTCTAGTGAGATTGCTGTCTAAGTCTCGCGTTTTTTCTGTACCGTGTACCGTGTATCCTATTTCTTAAATGACTTTTTTGTATATATGTGAGAGAACTATTTAAAGCTAAGTAGTACGCGAAATAAAACTATTTAAATTTAAAGATTTGATTAGTAGTTTTTTGTATGGTTGGTTTGAAATAATATATGAAATGCCTGCGAATGGATTCATGCTAATTTACCGCTGTATGAGATTTTTGACTTATGCAATTAACAATTAAGTTTTTTTTAAGTTATACAATTAATGATATTTTGATGAATTCTTTGAAAGATACAATAAGGGAAGATTGCTGCGATATCACACGTGACGCACATGACTGATGAGAAAAGCCGCGCCGCATCCCCCATTTTCCATTTTGCTGCCATCAGTGTGTACTTGTGTTGCGTCATTGAAATGCAAGGACTACAATAGCTCCTGCGACTCTGTGAATACGTATTTAATTGTTTATCTTTCTGAAGCTTTTCTCGAGGCACCCGGGTATGATGCTGCTGTATTTTACATTGTCAGTTTTCATAACTTCACTAATCTTTAGATGAAGTGGCATGAAACCTAAAATCGCTAAGAGTGACGTCGCCGACACCGTGTGGAAGGATCCTTTTGCCCGTATGGTAAAGTTCCTCTGAAACGATCGTAAAAGTCGACGAATATAGGCAGTATAAGCTGCTCTTTTCTACATTCCAACAACCACTGACTTCAACATTTTCTTTCATATTTTTATCTATTGTAAATGCTTGAAAGCATATTTTCTAAGTAACCGGATGCATAATAAAACGCAAACAAAGCAGCAATATAAAAATAAATAAACATTAAAGCATAAGCTTATGTCTGTACTTGCATACATATGTACATACATGTAACGTTTGCTTAATTCTTTCGTGTCAAAATCCTTACATTCAAGTCCGCTCACTCATCTGTATCCTTCTTACTCATACCATTCGCTTACTTCACTTCCACACACTCAGCGCGGCGTGATTACACTCTAATTTTCTCATTTGCATAGCTGATATGACAGTGTCCCTAAGAGTGCTTTGGCAGCAAATGCCCAGCTATTATCCGCTTAGTAGTTTAAGTGTCATTTTTTGCCATCACGCCCGTTTACCTTTCGCACCTTTCTTTTTTCTTTCATTGCGTTTTTTTTGTCATCTGCTTGTTTTGGCGTACAAATCATTTTCTTACTTAACGCTTATCTTTTTTTTACGCTTATTTTCTTGCTTACACTTTGTCCGCTCTTTCTTCTTCGCGCCCACAATTTTCCAGTCCGTCGCAATTTGTGATCAATCGTCGAAATGACCACCATCAGCTCGTTGGTGGCAGCCACGCCATATCGTTTACGTTCGCTGTGATGTCACCACAATTTTACATCATCGTCTCGATTTCACAAAAAGACATTTTGAAAAATTGCATTCATGTCAAATTGCAATCCATCAGCCACCAAGGAATGCTGTGTCAATGTGCGCGCTGCTGTTGCAATTTTATTTATTCTTCGCAATCAGTACGAAGATGACAAAGGATGTCGCACAAAATGCGATTACTTTCATATCGACACTTGCGTTTAACCTATTTATGTTGATTTGATGCGCAGCCATAAAGAAAATGCTGCGATTGCAAAATGCCAGGCTGAGTAGATGATTGGTGGTTGAAAAGCGGGAAGCTTATATAGGAAGGAAAAACTTAGCAAAATTATTTTAAAATAAATAACCTAATTGAGCAGAATACGTTAGTTTTAAATTAAACATGTTAATGTGAAGGTCAAGGTCGTTTTTGTTTTTCTAAAAAAATTTAGCCTTTCTATGGGGGCTTTAAAATTTGTTGGCGGAAACAAAAACCCCTTAAGTTCAACTAAGTTATGCAGCCAAAGCTAAAACAAGCCTGCATATAATTTTTTTAAAGAGGCGTTGTCTTTCTGGCATATTTTATGACATTTTTGCGCATTCCTTATTTAATTTACAGACGGATCTTCATCAACCTTCACGCCGCGTCAAAAGCTCAAAGTTTACTTTTCAGCCAGGAAAATTTTTTCCCATATCGAAAGCGAGTCCATGTGTGTTATTAAAGCTTGTTTAATAATGTTTAAGGTTACTATTAGCTTATAAGGCTCTAAAAATCGCGAGTCCTCAAATTTTGCGTACTTACTAAGAACATCCTTTATTAGGAGCGAAATTTTAATTTGTAGGCGTTAGCGAAGCTGCAGTTATCAAAGTTGTGTTGGGTATTAAAGCGAATGCTGTGGGAATGATGCAATTCCCAGTTGCCAAAAAAAAAAAACAATGCCATGGATGGTATATTAACTTATTGATTATATAACTTATTATTATTATTATTGACTATACGAGTGTTCATAATAACAAACATAGACTTTACTAGTGGGGCTGTCGAAGTGAAACGCGCGTCAACGTGGCATAAAACATGCATATACAGTGAAACCTACCTTCGGCGGACACTCACCGTCAGCCATTTTTTGTCTGTTTTGTCTATTTGTTATTTGAATAAAAGATATTGATATTACATCGATCAAACAAAAATGTGCATGTATTTTTTCAAAAGTGCATATTTCATTTATGCGCGTAAGTACATATTCAGTAATAACAAAATAAAAATAAATATTATATTTCAGTCCATAAACTACATAAAACTGGGAAATTGTCGATTGAAGTAAGTTTTATTTTTAATTTTTTTCAGTGTCAGTACCTTTTTCATCAATAGTTTTCATGTTTTTATCAGTAACAAAACCCAACCAGAAATCTAGATTTTCGGTCCATTATTTATTATTATCTATTGTTATAAATTCATCAGAATTGGAATTGGATTCTCCACGGGTTTCTTATATATATAAGTCGGGAAGTCCCCCTTTTCCATTTAGTAGTCCGCCAATAAGGAGTTCGCCTCCGCTCAACGGAGGTTTTTGTTTGATTTATCATGAAAAAAAATCTGAATGTCCGTTGATAAGAGGTTCGCGTCCGCTCAATAGAGGTTTTTGTATCGATTTTATCCAAAAAAAACTTTCCGCGTCCGGCCAAGAGAGTGTCCGCTTAAGAGAGAGTAATTTGNCGGGTTTCTTATATATATAAGTCGGGAAGTCCCCCTTTTCCATTTAGTAGTCCGCCAATAAGGAGTTCGCCTCCGCTCAACGGAGGTTTTTGTTTGATTTATCATGAAAAAAAATCTGAATGTCCGTTGATAAGAGGTTCGCGTCCGCTCAATAGAGGTTTTTGTATCGATTTTATCCAAAAAAAACTTTCCGCGTCCGGCCAAGAGAGTGTCCGCTTAAGAGAGAGTAATTTGTTCCGAAATTTATACTTAAAACTTGATATAGGAAAAAATGTCCACTCAAGGGAGGTGCCCGTCTAATAGAGGTGTCCGATAAGAGAGGTTTCACTGTATCTAGAGAGAGATTTATTCGACTATCCGGGTAGGGTATAGGCGCGTTATACGTACAATTCTAAGAAAATTTTCCGAAGAAACCATGGTTCCTAAATCTATTTTAAGCTTGCTATATTTCGAAAATAAGGTTTTCTTTCCCTTTTAATTGTAAAATGTTAAAATTTTAATAAAAACATGTTACAAGGGATTTTTGGTATGAGCAATCCGCATAGTTTTTTTTTATTATACCGAATTCAAAAGCAAAACGTGAAGTTGCAGTCGGTCGCATGTCACATTGCGTTTGTGTGAAAAAATTAGTTTGAAAAAAAATTTCAAGGAAAAGCAAATGAACCGGTGTACGAAAATAAACTATATTGTACGTTACTATTTCGTTTCGTTTATTACTTCAACAGTTCGGTACAATACGAAATCAAAACGGCTGAGTTCACTTTGGCGATAGTACACTACAGTAGTTTAGTAGTTACAGAGGAAACAACAAACGAAATGAATCGTGCAGAACAAAATATATGTATGTATATACACATATGCAATAACTAAACACAAAACGAATGGCTGCAGTGAATAAAAAAAATAAACATGTTTTTTAATTTAATTGGATATGAAAATTTACAGAAAAAAATATTTTTCACGTAATCGAAACGTTTGCATACATATAAAACGTACTCTATGGTACAATTGTCACAAACGAAAAGCAAACGTTTCACGTTGGGGAAAATGATAGTGAATCTTACAATTTGTTTCTGACTATGTACAAAACTGTAAAAAACCCCAAATGATATGATGTTCAATGAGCAAATGGGAATTGTTTTGTAAGTTTATTTTTGTACCCCGAAATAAAAATTGAAAAAATCAACAAAAGAACTGGCGCAAGCGGTCATGAAAACCTCACGGAGGCGCATACGCCTCAATAGGATACTAACGTGAGCCAGCCTGCATTACAGACAGCACCAGCTGACAAAAAGAAGATCCCATTGAGGTGCACGAAAATCGCAGTCAAACTGGTAAGAACAGGTACCAACACTTCCTTAAGAAAGGGCTGAGCAAAGAGCTCGGATTCCAATAGCCCAAGGCCAAATCGAGGGAAAAAAGCCCCGAAAAGAGACCGTCCAGCGAAAGGCACTCGGTCTATGAACGAGAAATCATCGTCCTACCAACGAAATAGGTGGACTTTATCCGAAATGTCCTTCTTTACAAAATACTGGCCGATAAAACCAACCTTCTTGGGCTCTGATTACAAGGCTCTAACCTTAAGATGGTCTTGTCGGTGGCCCAAAAACCTGCTGGGAGTCTGGAGGCTGCCAAAAGAAGGATTAATTTCCACTTTGGTCAGGCGATACTCCGGTAAAAAGAGGAAGGCGTCAACGCGAATAAGTTGGCCAAACAAATGGAAGCGGAAGGACTCGAGGAGGTCCATACAGGCAAGTCTACATTATGCAAAAGCAGCAACGGTGGAGCGTAGCAGAGAATTTTGCGGTGAAAGCATCAACATAGGGCCCTTACAAGAGTCTTGGAACAACAATGGCCGACTTCAGGAACCCTACGACTTTATAGATGGCGACACTGTCACACTACTGGTGGAAGCGGAACTTAGCGGGCGTTAAACGGAGGCCGTAATCGCCTCAGCTTACTTTACCGGCCAAGAAGTTGACGCACCACTAGTGGATTACTGCAGAAGCCATAGGAAAGTCCTCATCATCGGTTGTGTTGGCAATGCCCACAGAACAACATGGGGCAGCACAAGTATCATCATAAGAGGTGAGTCACTCTAGAATTTTTATTATAAAGAGGTTTACACCTAACATTAGTCACTGTTAACTCGTTCGAATTCCACAGTAAAGAGGATACCTTGGTGGAACCCCAAACAAGAGAAGCTGCGTAAGCTAACCTGTTGTGCCTTCTGGTGGATGTTTTAAGAAAAATATAGATCAAAAAACCCCTTATAGTATGCTTTTATACAAATTTCAAATATTTCGCTGCTATAGAGCTGCTAAACAAAACGTTACGAACAATTTGGCAGGCTCGAAGTTTCTTCGGACTCTTTTTATAATTTCACGCGAAATACTCGTGTGTCATAACTGCATAGTAAAATTCAGCCATCCTGATGTACATATGTATGTATGTATTGCAACATATCGTTGGTAGAAGAAGAACAAAGGCTGCTGGCAAGTTGATTATTTCCTACCTTCGGCATTATTGTTTCGAATTAGTTCCTTAGTAAGCAACTTTCTTGACCATTTTGATTACATATTCCATTGCATATTCCGATTCTTAGCAACTTTTTACTTACCAAAATAAAATCACATACATACGAGCAAACATATTTATATACATGCATTTTCATCAATACATTAGCAGGAAATTTTCAATTTGTGGTGCCGTCTCGTAATCGCTGTAGGTGTTTCGTTACCGTTACTACAGTTACCACTTCCCATAAAATTTCAAAAGTAGCTTAATTTGAAAACTCTTCGGAAGTAGACAAAGTTCTGTGAAAAACCAAAACAAGAGACGGAAACCTTTCGAGCAGCAAAACCGCATACACCTCAGCAAAGTACCGTTCATAGACACACAAGCACACACTCACATATGAAAACATACACACATACATACGTGGACAAACACACTCACATCACTCACACATGGTGGAGTCAACATAGCGCTGATTAAATCCTTGCGGCTTTTGAGTGATTAAAAACTTTGCCCTCAACTTTCTTTATACGCGCTTCCTCATCGTCGCTGTCGCCGGTACATTGCCCGCATTGCACGCTTCAATCCACAAGCGCTCCAATCGAATACCCGCATTTTCCATGCACCTATACACCCACACAAATACTCAAAGCCTTTACGCTTCACTCCACTTTTGAATTGTTTGTGCGCTGCTGCTGGGACAAAGCTTCCGCTTTGCTTGTAGTATGTAGTGCTCTCTGTGTTGCTGCTGCTACCGCTGCTACTACTCATAGTCAGTGTTGCCGTTGTGCGACTAAAGGGGCAATTTTACCTTTTTTAAGCGCCAATACCCTTTGACCCGACTTTTTGAAAATTTTGATTATTTTCCAAAATTATGTGCGACCTTTGTCCATTTTGAGAGATATTTTTAGGAAATGTTACCCTGCAGAAAAAAATGATCAATTGATAAAAAATAACCTACTTGTAGTTAGCTTTTTTGCGGTATTTCTATAAAATATATAGCTACAAAAAGCTAACTTGAAACAAGTGGACAAGTAATGCAGGAGTAAAGCTCGAGATCGTTTTCTTTAAACGCATTTCTATTTAAATATCCTGCACTTCGCAAATACCTTTTCGAATTGAGGACAAATAAAAGGAAGATCGAAAATTCATATTATCATTTTGAAGTTATGTCTGACGGAGTTTGAAAATGGGACCACCTACAGCAGAATATGGAAACAAATATGAAATGTAATAAAATAAACAAAGTAAAAAAAAATAAAAATAAAAAATAAAAATAAAATAAAAAAAATATTTTCTTTTTTAATGATATTTTATGTCCAAAAGTTTCCTGCAGGGTAATGCTATTAAATATTATTTCCTCCTGTAAGTACTAAAAAATGCATCACTTAAAACTTTTAAAGGATATAAAACTCTTCATCTTGCAGCAACTAGAATTATGGGTATGTTTGCAACCCTGTTTTATGCAAAGCTTGTCCCGCAATTTTATTTCTAAATTCAACAGATTTTTTTTCTTTTCCTAGTACAGAAAATCCAAAATATTATCGTGACGTATTTTCGTCAATGACCCGTTTTTTGCGACTTTCTGAAAATTCACAACGGCATCACTTCTCATAATACTGGTGCCGCATCAGTGACAGCTCGGTCGCTCACTCGCATCGGCAACAAAATTCAGCAATGCCACTGGCAATGGCAGCAACCCAGACAGCAGAGTAGCGGCAAAGTAACGATGCCAACATTTTCCGGTGTAATGACGCAGAAAGATGAAACCTAAATTAAAACGTGAAATGAATCGAAAGAAAAACAATGAAAAGTTGCGAGCTATGTGCTTATGTATGTATTCCTATATATGTATTTAGTATGAGCAATGCCAATGTGCGCGCAAACGTCAGCGGCTGCGTCAACAAAGTCATTGCAAGAGCCGCAACCGGGTAAATAGCCCGCGGCCTCGGCACCAAGTTAGTGGAAAGAGCGTGCATGGCGCTGGGAGCTGCTGTTAGCCGCCGCGCTAAACGGCAAACAAAAATTTCGAGTTCAAATAAAAGTTTCTTGTCCCACTTTACAGTTGCCAGTGTGCAAGGCAATCAGCTTTCTTCTGCACTGTTGCCGCTCGCTTCTACTGCTGTTTGCTTCGTTGGCTGTTTGGCTAAGTATGTACTTTTACTTGCCACAATTCTGGTTTCCGTTTCCGTTAGACAAATGCGTCATTTGGGATTTGATTTGAAGCATTCTATGAAACTCTTGAGAAAATGTTTGGTTGCAAATTTTGAAGCTCGAATGTTTACAGAAAATATTTAATTAGTTAGGGAAATGATCGCGCGGTTTATGAATGTATGTATGTATGTGGGATGATATAACAGAATAAATTAAATATTGATGTTGCAAGTATACATAACTAATTAAGGTAATTAACTTATAAGCAGGTGTGAAGAAAATATGGGAAAAGTCTTTAGGTAAAATATGCATATCCATCATCTTTTGTTTCGGAGAGATAAAAATTTCTCATTTATAGTATAACTTAAAGCATTAAACCGGATATCCAAGAAATGTGCATACAAATGCGTGCGTTTGCCAGATTAATTAAATACACAAAGTATTTTACATTTATAGTATTGCAGAAACCTGAAACCACAGGACAAGGTTATCTAACCAATATAGCTGGTTATATGGTAACTTTAATAGCTTGTCACAAAACGTTTTATTCGAGTGAGAGTGAGCGTTGCATTTTGGCACATACAAAAATAGATATGAAGCTACAGGAGGCGTTGGCATGTAAAGATGTCGTCTAACTCAACACTGTTTCAGAGCACAGCTTTAGCTGCAGTGATTTGAAGTCAGTTTGAGAGGATTTATAGAATACAGAGTGCAGACCGAGTATGCATTTTATTATAAAAAACTTTTTCCTAAATCCCAAGGCGAAATAAAAACTTCCAAAGGTAATACAGCGTAGTTTACGAAAAGTTCCGGAAAAATTAAATAAGAACAATTCCGGAAAAAAGTCCTAAGCGGTACAAAAAAAACAGGAATAAATCTCGGGAAAAGTAGGAAAGCCTCGAAAAATACCGAAAAAGGATATGAAAAATCGCTAATAATCTTAAACAAGACATAAAAATTTGTAAAATATCTCTAGTAGAATAAAAGTACCGAAAAGATACAGATTATTCCATAAGTAGGTAATACATCATAGATTATGAAAAGTCCAGGAATATTCTGAAAAGTAAAAATAAAAACTAAACCACCAAAAATAAAACAAGAAGATTCCACTAATCGTTATTCCACTAAAATCGTAATCGTTACAAAAAATAAAAATAAGGGAAAAATCTTGGAAGGTCCCCGAAAAATTCTTGAAAAGTGTGCAGAATGCCTGAGCGGAACATTACAGTTTTTGTATTTTTTTTTTTTTTTGGAGCGGCAGGAGCGTATTTAGCATGTCATATTTGACCCTAGTTCGCTCTTTACCAACCTGCACTAAATTATACACAGTATAAAGTTGTAACCTTCTAGCGACTAAAATCGAAATTCCTTCTGCCAAACCCAAAGGAATAGCTATCAGACGGGCTGCGTAGAAACAAACAAAAGCTACAATATATATTACTATATCACCTTTCCCACTGCTTTACGAAAATAATTGAAATGCAGCAAAGGTGCTTAGCTAAAGCACATCGCGTAGCTACAGTCCATCGCACCGACCGACCGAATTGCCTTTCTCCAACGCATTCTTCACTGACGCCTTCACCTGTGTTCCCTTTGGTTGCTATGCTATTCCTTCCAAGTTCTTAACTGTTTGCACTGACTTTAATTTCCTGCGCAATAAACTGCGTTACAAAAATGCATTTTTTACCGCGAAAGGCACGCACACGCACAACACACACACACACACAA
Source organism: Rhagoletis zephyria (assembly GCF_001687245.7). Classification (NCBI taxonomy): domain Eukaryota; kingdom Metazoa; phylum Arthropoda; class Insecta; order Diptera; family Tephritidae; genus Rhagoletis; species Rhagoletis zephyria. The sequence goes on along the minus strand of NW_016160847.1, from coordinate 3,270 downwards.
ATGTATCCACCTACAATTACATTGGCTATTGCTTCCTTCTGTTTCAGTGTTTTTATAGTTTCATTGCTTTCGTCAGCTTCTGCATTTTTCACTGGCTGATCGCAACCATGTAAATCTCGCAAGTGGCTGAAATAACTCTTCAACTTTTTCCATTTTCTCAGCAAGAAAAAAAAAATCCAGCAAGTTTCGTATCTTACTCAATTCTTTGTTTAGCTATTTCCTGCGGCTAGCAGCCCGAGCTTTCGATTTTTCCTTTTTTTGCACAATTTTCATTCCTTCGAACTACATACGCGTGCATACTTACCACCTCACCGCAGCTTTCTCCACACAAATCCACTTACCAAAAACGCCACAAAGTAGTTACACTTGTATGAGTAAGTAAGTAAGCAAATAAGTAAGTAAGGTGGCGGTTACGCGCGTAATAACGTACATAAGTATATATGCTTGAAAAAATATGTTGCAAGGTGAACGCCGCGCCATGCAGCAGCCAAAATACCCATATTACATAAGGGCCATCCATCACCTTAGGTCAACTAGAGGACGAGTGACTGTGTGCGCATTTATCTGTTCATTTCGCGCTTTCCATCATGTGAAAACTTTGAATGCAACTTGTTAAATTCCCACCACACTGCCGACTGATTTCTGTGCCTCTGGCCATTTCTATTTTAAGTTTTATTTTCAACTAGTTTCAGATTTCACAAAAGTTTTTATAACTAAAAAAAAAATAAAAATAAACTGTCATTGGATTTTGGACTTTACCGGCAGTTCGCACTTAAGACTTTTTCATTTCCGGCAGTGTTAAATAAAACATTCTGTCTAAAGATGTCAAAGAATGACAAATGAGCAAACGAAGGGGTCGAAAATTTTGTGATACGACGAGGATATTAAAATATTTATATGCATGTGTATGGATAGGTTTAGTATACATATAAAGGCCAAACACTCACGAATTTTTAGAAGTAGGAATTTTAGCGCTGTAAAAAGAATAGATATTTAATCTCTCTGTTTTGATGATAAATACAGAATCTCGCTCTTATCTTAATCCTTTAAAACAGACAAATCGTGATTTAAACCAAATCGTGGAAAACCGGTCATCATTGTTCTGTGTAAGGTTAGGTTAGTGTGAAGCGGCTGCCTGTATCCAAAGCTACAGATAGGCACACTTGGTTCCAGTGCGCCCGTTTTGATAGCAATTGAAACCTCGTATTAGATCCCGTCAATTAACCTAAAATTAGAATCAGTTGATCAGGTTAATAAAGCGCGAGAATTCGTTATTACCTACTTCGCTTAGATCCGCCAGACAGACAAAGAAGTAGTGGCGAAAGGAGCGTATTCTCGCCCACAAAAGGGCAGGGTAGTGACAGCGGTAGTGTTCCACACTCCCAATTTCTTCGTCGTCGCAGCAGATGCAGCATTGGTCGGCAAGCTTATTCTGCTAGCATGCCTCACGTGGGTTCTTGCGACCATCTTTTATTTGTCTTCTCGCATAAGTATGTTTTACGCTATGTATGTCTCGCATGTGAATAGCGGTATGCTCACATCGTGAGAAGAGTTTACGTCAGGCAAGGTGCTTTCTTTTCTCGCAAGCTCGTCTGTTATAGTACTACCTTGCATTTATCTATGCCTTGGCACCCATACAATGTGGGGAGAAGGCTTTGAAGCTAACATTTTGAGAACTTTTCTACATACTAAGTATCACAATTTTAGACGAAGTTTCACAGCAATCATAGCTGTGTGACTTTTGGAGTATAGGTTACTGAAGTAAGATTGAGAGGAGATTCGATAAGCCAAAGGGCAGCGAGCTCTGCTTGGATGACACTGCAGTGGTCTGGCAGCCTAAAACAGAGGTCTCATAAGATGTCCTTCGGGTGTATTCCACTCCCTAGTCTTATATTTAGTTTAAAGCCATCCGTTTAGACGATTTTAGAGTTATCCGTGTCGTGCTCCCAATCCTTCCTCGAAGGTTTACGAGTTCAGGACTTGTTCACGAATTCGAGCGGCAGTGTTGTATAGTCTAGCGACCAAAAAATATCTGGGTAGTTGGTAAGAATGTTGGTGTTACCGAATTCGGTATTTTTCAGTTGTCGCACTTAATTTAATTGGACATCCGAAATAGCTTTCTTATAGCGTTTTCTTTTCTCGAAAAAAGGCTGCACTTATTCTGCCTTGTGTTAGCGCTGTCACATTTTCATGTTCTTTTCTCAGCCCTTTCACAAGGCGTCGTGTTCTTTTCTTAACAGGTTGCGCTCTGATCCGGCGAAAGTGCTGCCTTTTCTGCCCTCAAATAAATGTGAGGGTCAGAGTTGCATGGTTGATTTTTAATTTAATTTTGTAAAAATTCAATTAAAATTGTTAAAGACTTACAGGCCAAGTGAATAATTCAGCTTTATTAAGTTCTATAAATAAATTGTGATGGAGTAGTATATTTTCTGTTTCATTCTCATATAAAGAACGCAACTTTCTCTCAGGTTTCAGGGCAACGCAAAGCAAGAGTTCCCATATAAAAGGGCAGAACTTTTTTGAGAAAAGAAAACGCTATTAGTTTCCTCATTCGAGTTCGTTTATGTTTTCTTACACAATGTGAACTTCGACTATAGACAGGTCCGTCGAAAGGGAGGGGCAAAGGGGTTAATCCCCCGGGGCCCGGCCTTTTTAAGGGGCTCGAAATATCAGAACCATANTTTCTCTCAGGTTTCAGGGCAACGCAAAGCAAGAGTTCCCATATAAAAGGGCAGAACTTTTTTGAGAAAAGAAAACGCTATTAGTTTCCTCATTCGAGTTCGTTTATGTTTTCTTACACAATGTGAACTTCGACTATAGACAGGTCCGTCGAAAGGGAGGGGCAAAGGGGTTAATCCCCCGGGGCCCGGCCTTTTTAAGGGGCTCGAAATATCAGAACCATAACATGTTATTATTTTGTTTATAGTGTGCTCTTTCGTTACAGGAATTTATTCTGCCTTATCCTGAGTTTCCCCTGAAAGAAGTTTCACCCGAAAATTTTTAATTCGCCCATAGTAACTCCATGGAAACCAAGAGCGAAAAGTGAGCCGGTTGGGGGAAAATTAAACTCATGATAAGGCTGATTATAAATATATTCCGATTCGCATATAACTTATCAATTTAGTACTGTAGGTTGGAAATAAAACAAACTTTGCCTTATTTCCCATTGCTTATTTATACTATTTGTAACAAAAGCAGTTTACTAACAGAAGGAATAAATAATAAAAAAAAAACTTTTCAATATACAACGCTTTTATAAATGGACTAAAA
>NW_016160846.1:52694-58626 GCF_001687245.7 Rhagoletis zephyria | reverse complement strand
TTCGATAGGGTACTATTGCGAGTGTCAGCTAAGAAAGCTTTAAATTCGGCTTTTAAAGATCGAGATGCTCCGTCAAAGTTAGTTCCATTGTCGGAGTAAACATGTTTTGGACATCCCCGTCTAGCAATGAATCTCGCGAAAGCTGCGAGAAATGAAGCGGTACTCAAGTCACTGGTGGCTTCGAGGTGTATAGCCTTTGTCGAGAAGCAGACAAACAAACAGACGTATCCTTTTGAGATGCGACATCCTCTGCCCCGGTAGGACTTGATGTCGAAAGGTCCGGCAAAGTCCACACCAGTATTTGTGAACGCTCGCGAAAAGGTGGTGCGTTCTTCTGGAAGGATTCCCATAAGTTGGGTTTGCGACCTTTTCTTGTGGATCGTACAAATCTTACAATTGTGTATGATGGACCGTATCATGTTTTTCACCCACGGGATCCAATACTGCGCTCGGATGAGGCGCAACATCAGCTGATTTTCTCCGTGTAAGGAAAGTTGATGGACAAACTGGACGAAGATACGGGACAACCTGCAAGTATAGGGAAGAATGATAGGATGGCGTTCATTGTAGGACAAGTCGCGAGATGCGCCAAGACGACCACCCGCCCTCATAATGTCATCTTTGTCGATAAACGGGTTAAGAGGCAGGACTTCACTTTTTCCGTCGATGGATTTTCCAGACTTTAACCGTATATATTCTTCGTTGTAATATTGCTTTTGACAAACCTTTATCAAGCGTTTAGTCGTTGCCTTAATTTCGTCGGCCGAAATTAAGCAAGACTCCGCCGTAAATGAAGCTTTTGTTTTTGGATGTGTTCTTTGGGAAAATCTCACGATGTAAGATATAACTCTCAAAGCCCGTGAAAAATCAGAAAATCGAACAAAGAATGTCGGTACAGTCGTTTACCTTTGTTGGTGCATGCGCATGCACCCTTTTTTCTTCAATGGTTGTGTCGTAGTCCGATTCTTGTGCTGGCCATTTTGAATTATCTTCTTGTAGCCAAGAAGGACCCTGCCACCACAAGTTGTTGACCAGTTCGTTGGCCGTCAGTCCCCTGCTAGCCAGATCTGCCGGGTTGGACGCCGAGTCCACGTGACGCCAATTTTTGCTTCCTGCCTTCTCTACTATTTTTGTTATTCTGTGAGCAACAAATTTTGACCACGAGCACGGAGGTTTTCGTATCCACGCTAACACTATCGTTGAATCCGTCCAAAGATTAACCTTTCAATGGTCGAGATTGAGGTTATCGATGACTGCTTCCATTGTTTCTGCAAGCAGAACTGCGCCACATAATTCCAATCGGGGCAAAGATATTGTTTTAACTGGGGCTACTCTTGTTTTCGCTATGACTAGATTGACGAAGATTTTGTCTTCAGTCTTAACTCTCAGAAAAACGGTAGCCGCATACGCTTTTTCCGATGCGTCGCAAAACCCATGTATTTCAACGTCGTCAGACGGTGAGAAATAGACCCATCTTGGTATGCGGATGTTATTGATGTCGGTGTAATCGTTCACAAATGCTTGCCAACGATCCATGGTATTTGAGGACACAGTTTCGTCCCAATCTGTTCCTTCTAACCAAATGTTCTGCATTATGATTTTGGAAACGATTATGACTGGTGCCAGCCAACCGAGTGGTTCGAATAGTTTGGCGATTGCTGAGAGTATCGCCCTTTTCGTAAAAACGTCTCGACTTTCTATGGATTTTGCTGAAAAGTAGAAATGATCTGAGTGGGCATTCCACCTGATACCAAGAGCCTTTACTGTACTGGTATCTTCGAACTCCAGAAAGTCTTCGCTGAGCAAGTGAGGTTTTGGTATTCCCTTTAAAATTTGACTGCAGTTCGAAGTCCATTTTCGCGGTGGGAAACCAGATGACTGCAATACTTGTGAGATTTCATCTCGAGCTCTTATCGCGGAATCGATGCTATGTCCACCGGCGAGTACGTCGTCCACATACATACATGCATTTTCGCAATATGTTTGCTGCGATTGGATAAGAGCTCTCTACATCGTCAGCAAGCTGATGTAATGTCCTTATAGCGAGGTACGGAGCACAGTTAATGGCAAAGGTCACCGTTTTCAGTTCGTATAAACTGACTGGCTCCTGTGGGCTGGTACGAAATACTATTCGTTGGTATTTTGTTTGTTTATTATTTACCAGAATTTGCCGATACATCTTTTCGATGTCACTGTTGAATACATATTTAAACAGTCTCCAACGTAGCATCAGGATGGTTAAATCGGCTTGAAGAATTGGACCGGGATGAAGGACGTCATTTAAGCTCGCGCCATTGGCGGTAGGGCATGAGGCATTGAATACGACTCTGACCTTTGTACTGATGCTTTCTTCCTTCACAACAGCGTGATGAGGTAAGAAATAACAGTCAGTTGAGTCTGCTGGCACGTTATCAGATATTTTAGACATATGCCCTAATGTCTCATATTCCCTCAAAACCCGATTATATTCCGTTTGCAGGACATGGTTTTTCGCTAGGCGCGTCTCGTTCCGGTAGAACTGAGAGCAGGCGCCTTTCAGCGATGGTCCTAAGGAAATGTTGTTCGGATAGTCCTTTCTGAAGGGTAAAGACACGATGTATTTCCCTTCTGCATTCCTCTCGGTTGTAGTCTTGAACAGTTCTTCGCAATAGGTGTCGTCGTCATTAAGACCTTTTTTCTTAGGAATATCCTCCAACTCCCAAAAAGCGGTCAACTGTTTGTCCAGGTTGACTTCATTGTAAAATGAGAAAATATTGTTGGTTGGATTCGATGCTTCCGCACAACCGGTTAAAATCCAACCGAACACGGCCTCTTGGGCGAGAAGCGTATTTAATACGTTCTTTTTTATGCCGCCTAAAATGATCTGTGGGTATATGTCTCCTCCGAGTACGAGATCCACTGGGTCATTAATGAAGAACCTCTTGTCCGCCAAGACCAAGTCTGGGAATGCTTGCCGAGTCATTGCGCTTACTTGGCAAGTCGGCAGATCTCCTGTTAATTTTGGTAAAACCAGTACAACAGCATATATGCTTATTAATGGGTCTGAGGGCGACCGCAATTGAATGGCGCACGCTTCCTTTACCTGCGCAGATATTGAATTATTGAAGCCCGAGACTTGGGCAAGCGTTTTGATGGCAGGTTAATTCTGCGTTGAAGTCTTTCAGTTATAAAAGAGCATTCAGATCCCGAATCTATCAGTGCTCTGGCGGAGAAATTAACACCATTGTAATGTATTTTTACGCGCGCAGTTCCTAGTAGCACTCCTTTGTTTGTATTAGCAAAGCAAGAGTTCACATTTTTAACTGTTTCGGTATTTTCTTTTCCAGAGTCCCGTCTTAACTGAGCCTGCCTTGAAGTTGAGGCGCCGTCACCTGAGGGGTTCGGAGCTCCCCTACGATCTGTTGCTTTTGGCTGAACTGCTTGTTGTAAGTGGAGCAACGTATGATGCCTTGAATGGCACGCGCTACAATTGAAGGGACTGGTGCACCTTGTCACCGTATGTCCGGCTGACAAGCAATTCAAACAACGTTTATTGCTCTTGACGTACTCAATTCTGTCGGAAGGGGTTAACTTGCGGAATCTTTCGCAGTGTCGTAACTTATGCTCGCTATTTTGACACATTGTGCACAATTTTTTGGCGACACTAGCTTGAAAAGCGCCAAGTCTCTTTGGAGGTGCTTCCGGCATTTGCCGTGTGTTTTGGGGCTTAGGCGTCTTAGCTGTTTTGTTGCCCTTGAGCCCTGAAACGGTTTCTAATGTCTGAAACCGATTGGATAAGAATTTATCCATATCTTCCCATTTTGAGATCTCTGTTTTGTTCTCTATGGTTTGTTCCCACAGAGCCAGTGTGCATTCTGGCAGTTTCGTCGAGCATAAATACGTTATAATTGCATCCCAATTAGAAATGTCAATCTGATGACATTGAAGGGACGAGATGCAAATTTTTATGTCCCGCTGCAGTTTTTTAATAGAGCTATCGCATTCGCTCTCAACTGCGTTAAAGTTGAATAAAATTTTTAATTGCGTATTGACCAGAATACGTTTATTCTCGTATCGGTCGCTTAAATTTTTCCAGGCTGTTGAAAAGCCTTCGTTAGTTAAAGGACACCTTCGCACGATTTCTTTAGCTTCACCTTGAGTTTTCTGATTGAGATGGAATAGTTTCTCAACAGGGGTAAGGCGCTTATTGAGAATGTTGATGGCCGTAAACATATCTCGTGAATGATGGCCATGAAAGATAATCCCCTTTGAAGATATCTGTGTCACAGGGAGGCAGATGAATGTTGTGCTCCCGAACAGACACATCTTCATTTTCTTTCTCAATTTTCGCTAACTTTTCTAAATCAGACGCTATTGCAGCCATGCACTTCATATAGCAGCCAAAACTACTCTAATTTTTGGCTTTTACAGATAGTCTATCCTCTCTTGTCAAATCGGTGTTTATGAGGGCTTCATGGGCTGATTTTGTTTTCTTCCACATGGCTCTCAGCTCCTCTTGCTGTATTGCAAGTGCATGCTTATTCTGATCTTCGAATGGCGTACTGTTGTAGTCACTCTCAAATTCGGTTATGGCATCTGCCAATCGAATGAAAGTTTCCATTTTTGGATGTTAGAGCCCGGTAAATTTGAGGTAAAAAGTTGTATAGTTCGTGGTACTACTGATAAAAATCTGACCGCAGATTTGTTGGGTTAGAGAATTATTACCACGGAAAACACAGAGATAGAAATCTGATCGCAGATTTAATGTATGTCTAACGAAATTTAATGCTCAAAAACTATTTGAACTTTTTCACCCGAATAGCCACACCAAAATAAATCTTTCACCATGCCAGCAAATTATTACCACTATCCCAATAATAAGATATTAGTTTTTGGTATCCACGTACGTATTTATATCAAAACTACTTTATTTATTTTCAGCCAAAGGATTATAGTGTGTACAAGTTTATGTTTATGTTGACTTTCGTTTAAAAAAACGCTCAAAGGATTTGTGTAAATATGTACGTGCAAAGTAAATATGTACGTGCAAAGTAAAGTAAAATTACAATATGAATATGAATATATATATATGAATACAGTGATCGCGCAAATATACAGGAGGAATCACTTGCCTCCCAACTTTTCTATGAAAAGTAAAAACAGTGTATAAACGTATGAATATTTAATTATTTTTAGCCGCCTCGATATTTCAAGTTTAATTGGCGGTTAAAAACAGAGGTGTTTTGTTTTTTAATACGCGCAAGTGAATATTGTGGAAGTGAAAGAAAAGGGGGGTCAGTGTTTGATTGTGACTGCAACGGAAATCGATTGCAGTATTGAAACTGAGTGATATTTGTGGGAAGTCAAAATTAATGGAAAAATCTCGAAAAAAAAACCGTCAGCAACAGAATAAACTGTGAAAGCCGATAAGTAATCTGCGCTTTGCACTTATGAATTTATAAGAAGTTATATTAGTGTGTGTGCTTCAAGTTGACGAACTCAATTTTACACTAATAATACTGTGAGTGATTTAAAATGGACTTTCTTCCCGCTCGTATTCATGTGTATAATGAAAAAATGCAATGACTTTACCCTTTTCTTTCGTGTTTCACAACTTCCCGCGCGGTTTTTTATTTTTTTATTTTTTTTTTTATATGTTAATTTTTATAATAACAAGTAAGAAAGTCTAAGTTCGGGCGGAGCCGAACATTAAATACCCGGCGCAAGTATTAAATATATGTTTTTTCACCCCTCCGAAACCTTCCGCTAGATGGTAAGACGAGGTGTATCAATTTTGAGTAAATTAGCGTCCTTCAATTTCGAAATATTGAAGTTTCAAGCATTTCTTAAATTTACCGTTATATGAGAATCGGCCGTTATTTTAGTCCGATTTCAATAATTTTCAACGTTTTGCTTACACGTGGCAAGTACAATAACCATACCGAGTTTGGTA
>NW_016160846.1:8045-47629 GCF_001687245.7 Rhagoletis zephyria | reverse complement strand
GACGGACGGACAGACAGACATGGCTTAATCGATTTCTTTTTTCATCCTGATCATTTATGTATACATTTGTCTATATCTATCTCGATTCGTTTTGGCTGTTACAAACAACCGTTATGTGAACAAAATTAATATACCCTTGTGCACAAGTGCGCTCGGGTATAAAAAGTGCACTGGAATTCAACCACGTACCTTTCTAATGGCTGAATGTGGGGTCCAATGGCAAGTACTGGTTAACTCCTTAGGGCCGGTTACTCAATGTCTGGTTAACACTAATCTCCGGTAAAACATCGTTATCGACGTTACCGACTCCATGTTATATGCATGGAGCCGAACACGTCGATAATGATGTTTAAACGGAGATTAGTGTTAACCAGACATTGAGTAACCGGCCCTTAGTGTTGTGGACGCTTCAGTGGCGAATGTGGTTTTGAAAAGCTTGGTTAGTGATTGTTGCAACCGATGCTGTGGTCTGGCAATTAGGTGTGCCTCTTGTAGCTCAGTGTGATAAAGTAGTGGACTGTATGTAGTTTGTTGCACTGTGTTAAAGATTTTATTATTTCCACAGATCGCAGGGACCAATATTTACGCCACGGAGTGGAGCGCTCAGACGTAAAGGAATAAAAAAGGGAAGAAAAACAACTCGGTTTTAGTGTTGAGTATATAATTAATCTTACAAATTTATTGGCAACAGGTTGTGAAAATACAACGCAATATTGTCTGGTGGATTTTACCTTGATGTGGCGTGATAGCTGGTGATCCTTTGGAATTCCTGAGGGAAGTGACCATGGTAAATTGAAATTAGATCCGTTTGACCCGCCGAACAATGACTTTTCGTTCAGTTTCTCCTCAAATCAGTTATTGTACAACGGGTAAATTAGACGCGTATGCGTATTAGTGAATATAACTTTAATTTGTACAGATCCACGCGCATATGCATATGTACATGTATACGTGTATGTGCATACGGTCTATATTACCACCCATTAGGGTGGTGCGCTATATTTAGGCCGGAGGCCTAAACAACTGGAGTATGTAACGTTTATTTGGAGGCCTTACACTAAAATTCTATCTAACCGATTAGAACGTGTTCAAAAAGTTTTTATAAAATTTTTCTTTGCCACTACCCTCTTACTATTCCCGCTGCCAACTAATCAACCTTACAACACTGGATGACAGATGACCCATTTTAGCGTGCACGTTTGTCGTTAACATCATAACTGGCTCAATTGACTGCCCTTTTCTTCTAGAATCCTCCGCCATTGCGATTTCCTTAAACTAAGTTTCCCTAGAAGCAGTTATGGTGCCAACGCTCCGATCTCTAGAACTTGTGTGGAACTTAACTTAGTCTTCAATTCTTTAGACGTTGATTTCACTCAGGCCCTGCCTTAGTCACACATCTGCGAACATTTTTCTCTGCGCTACATCATTAGCGATGTTGCGAAAACATTAATAGTAATACGAACCTTGTTATAAAATTCAGGTTAAGTTAAAAACCGCGTGTCTTTTCTTTTAAAGTTCAGAATTCAAGAGAGAGTTTTATTACAAAAACCATATTCAGTTTTACATTTCAGGGTTGCAACGCGTAAAAACAATTCAATGTTCAGTACAACATTACAGAGCTGCAAAAGTTAGTAAGAAAGTAAATACTATACAATAATATTGAACATTCTCCGGCAGCAAAAACGAAGTTTTTAAGGTTCATCATGTCAGCGAGAAACAAGCTGGCTAAGTTACAAAACATCGGCCGTGGTGCCAGTGTTATCATTGATGGGCAGCAAACAAATTTTAGAAATCGGCCGCTTCACAAGTTTGCCATTACAGAAAAGCGTAACGACCCTTACTAGACCATCTGCACCGGGATGTATCTCATGCACTCTCGCCAACGGCCAATAGCCAGGAGCGCTACGCTCATGTTGCAGCAAAACGATGTCGTTGACGCGAAGATTTTTTTGAACTTGTGTCCACTTGGTGCGAGTTTGTAGAGTGTGTAAGTATTCGTTAGCCCATCGATGCCAGAAATGTTGCTTTAGGCGCTCAACTAGTTTCCAGCGGGTCAGGTGGTCGATATTAGAGTCAAGCAGGCTCTCCTCTGAGACGCAAGTTGTGGGTTCACCTACAAGAAAGTGTGCAGGTGTCAACGCTTGATGATCAGTGGGATATGCTGACAATGGGCAGAGCGGCCGAGAATTCAAGCAACTTTCAATTTGTGCAAGAAGCGTGCTGAGTTCTTCAAAAGTAAGCACCCGATCTCGCATTATTCGTCTTAGATGATGTTTAGTCGACTTAACCGCCGCTTCCCATAAGCCTCCGAAATTTGGTGAAGCGGGCGGAATGAAGTGCCATGTCGTACCTTCATTTGCAAGTGCGGCAGCAAGATGTTCGGGGAGCGAAGCCTTTTGCTGCTGAAAGGAAATCTTTAGCTCTTTGTTAGCCCCTACGAACGTAGTACCGCAATCAGAGTATAAATCGCTGCATCGACCCCTCCTTGATATAAAGCGACGAAATGCGGCGATAAAGGCGTCAGTATTTAAGCTTGAAACTACTTCAAGGTGTATGGCCTTCGTGCACATGCAAATGAACAGGCAGATATAGCCCTTTGTGGTTGCCGCTTTGCGAAGTAGTGAAAGCTTTAGTGTTATGGGACCAGCGTAGTCGAGTCCACTGTGCTGAAACGGTTTAGTTGGTTGAAGACGAACTGCGGGTAAATTTCCCATTTGCTGCTGATGCACCTTCGCTGTGTATTTGAAACAGATTACGCATTTACGGAGCACGGATTTTGCTAAGCTGCGCGCTGATAGAATCCAGTAACGTTGAGAGACAAACGAAAGCATCTGCTGAACGCCGCCATGTAGAGTTTGGTGATGAGCGTCTGTGAATATTAGAAACGATAAAAACGATTGTTTTGATAATAACACTGGATGTTTGACGTCAAATGTAATTTTCGCCTTCGAAATTCTACCTCCGACCCTTAGCAAGTTATCACCATCCAGAAAAGGAGCTAATTGAAGAATTTTACTCTTTTTGTTAAGAGCTTGCTTATTTTCCAAACAGTGTATCTCTTGGGTAAAATCAATGCGCTGTACCTGCTTGATTATTATAGCGAGTGCGTGTTTAATCTCGCGTGATTTTAGAAAGCCCGTCTCACATAAATTGTTCTCTATTTTGTGTTGCTGCAGCGCTGCTCTTAAGTTATAATAAAAGCGTAGAATATACGCGGTGACGCGCACAAGCCGAGAGAGTGAAGAGAATTTACAAATAAAATCGGGGTCTTCCATAGAGTTTTCAGCTAACGTAGTTACGTGAGAAGCGATATATGATTTTCGCTCTTCTAAACAAGTTTCGAAAGTTAAGTTCTCGTGTGGCCAGTTCGATATTGGCCCAGTAAGCCAAGTCGGCCCAAACCACCACAAAGTATGTGCCTTAAGCTCTTTTGGAGTCAGACCGCGTGTTAAGCAGTCCGCTGGATTCTCGCTTGTACGCACGTGCCTCCACTGACTTACATCAGATATGCGCTGAATCTCAGCTACGCGATTGGCGATGTACACGGACCAGCGCGTGGAATGGCATCGTATCCAACTCAAAACCACTGTGCTGTCGGTCCAATAGAAAACAGGTGCATCCGCGTGGAAGTAGGTTTTCACTTTCGCCATGAGTTTACCCAGTAACGCCGCCGCACATAATTCCAGTCTCGGAATTGACACAGTTTTGAGCGGTGTTACCTTAGTTTTTGACTGAATAAGTGATGCGGAAATAGTTGAGTTGTTATAGACTACCGCATATACAACTGCCCCATAGGCAGCCTGTGAGGCGTCACTGAAACCATGCAACTCAATTTTGTTAAATTTGTTGCATCCAAGCCACCTTGGTATCTTTATGCTTTCGAGTTCATGCAGAGAATCTCGATACTGCAACCATTCAGCATTTAATTTAGTTGGAAGTGGGTCATTCCAATCTAGTCCCTCCATCCATAACCTTTGGAACATGATTTTAGCGATAATTGTGGTAGGCGCCAGCCAACCAAGTGGGTCGAATAATTTGGCCGCATCAGAGAGCATACTCCTCTTAGTTATTGCGGAAGCAAAACTAAAGTTGATTTTGAAAGAGAATTCATCTTCGTTCGTGTCCCAAAAAAGACCAAGGGCTTTTACGAGGTTCTCTGCCTTAAGTTCAATCCAATTGGCGTTCTCTTTATTCTCAGGTGGAATTGTTTGTAGCAACACGGCAGAATTTGAGTTCCACTTTCTAAGATTAAATCCGCCACTAGATGACAGCCTGCTGAGTTGTTGTTGTAGCTCGATTGCTTCCGCGTTCGTGTCTGCACCTGATATAATATCGTCAACGTAGGTATCATTTAAGTACACTTGGCTTGCGAGAGGATAATTTGTTTGCTCATCAGTGGCTAGTTGGCGTAGAACACGAATCGCTAAATACGGAGCAGAAGTTGTCCCATAAGTGACAGTGCAAAGTTTATATATTTTAATTCGCTTTGTAGAATCCTCTCGCCAGAGAATGCACTGATAATTTTGATGTTCCTTACAAACGTTGATTTGCCTAAACATTTTTTCTAAATCGGCTGTAAAAGCTATTTTGTGACTTCTCCATCGAGAAATAATACTTGACAAATCACTTTGCAATGCCGGCCCTGCAGCAAGTTCATCATTGAGAGAAGGTTGAGGGGGACAACGATTCCCACCGTCGAATACAACGCGCAATTTGGTGGTGCTGCTGCATTGCCGTAAGACACCATGATGGCAAAAGAAATATGAATTTTCTTGCAGATCTTCTGGATAAAAGCCGACTTCTTGCATGTGACCTAAGCTTAGATATTCTGCCATAAAATCTTTGTAAAGCTTTGCAAAGTTAGGTTGATTTTTGAATCGCATTTCTAGCTGCTTAAGTCTTTTAACAGCGTTAAAGTCGGTGCCACTAAATGCTGGGAGCTTACCCTGTGCAAATAGGGTTTTAAAAGGTAAGTGAACCGTATACCGGCCGCATTTATCCCGCTTGTAGGTTTGCAAAAAGTGGTTTTCGCAGGCTGTCTCTTCGGAAGAGAGCTGGCGCTCTTCGTGCAGTTCCTCCTGTTCCCAAAATAAACGAAGCTGATCATCTAGAGTACATAAATTTGTATGCAAAATTTGTTGTGAAGGAGTTGTAGTAGATGGACCAGAAATCATCCATCCAAAATGAGTTTCTTGTAGGAAAATGCCACGTTCGTACTTTTTCATGCCAGAGAGTAAGATATCGCCATATACATCTCCGCCTAAAACTAGGTCGATATTGACGGGCAAAGCAAAGGTTGGATCAGCAAGAAAAATGCCGGATAAATTTGGCATACCGCGCAAGTGATAAGGCGATGGTTTGTATGATGTCAATTTCGGCAAAATAAACGCGGTGCAGTCCATTTTAAAGTCTTTTTCATATTGTGAGCGCAAGCATAGAGTTAGAGACCTTTTAGCAATTAAAGCATTTGCTCCACCAATGCCAGCTACAATAACATTGGTATTTCGTTTTGGCAAGTTGAGCAACTGAGCGGCGTCCTCTGTTATGAATGAGGCTTGAGCGCCTTGATCAACGAGTGCTTTCAAGTGAAATTGTCGCTCAGGTGTTTCAATAATCACCCGTACAGTAGCGAGTAAGACTTGAGCGTTAGTAGTCGCAGAGTGCACTTCTGCATTCATAATTTGAGCAGTAGTTGTGAGATTTGCAGAAAGTTTGTGTTCGTCATTTTTATTGTTGCGAAGAGCGAATGCATTGTGAATAACAGTGTGGTGCGGCTGCTTACAGGCCTGGCAGCGGGAATTTCTTTCGCACTCACTGTATGTATGACCCTTACCTAAACAGTTTAGGCATAGCCTATGTTGTAGGACAAAGCTCTGCTTTTCAGCAGCAGGTAGTGCAGAAAATTTAAAACATTTGTACAAGAGATGTTGTTTTTGACAACAGGGACAGCTATAATTTGACGATGCTGAACTGGCGGTAGTAGTAGCTGCATTAGCATGTAATTGTCTGCGAGCAGGTTTGTGTTGTTTTTGTTTGTCGCTGTACGAGCGGTTCACAACCTTTTTTGATGTGTCCTCTTCTTCGATAAATTCAAGCGCTCGATAAGTAGTTTCGAGAAACTTAAGGAAAGTTTGTACTGGAGGAATTTCACTGCGACCATTTAGAGATTGCTCCCATTCTTTTCTAATTTGTCTGTCAAGCTTTTGAGTGAGCAAGAAAATTAGCATGGGATCCCAACTAGAGGTGTCTATTTCTAAAGTTTTCAGTAGAGCAAGGCTGTTGCGAGTGAGGTCGAGCAGCAGTTTTACGCTTTGTAAACCACCATCGGTATTTTGTGCATTGACGAGCCTTTTTAAAATTTGATCCACTAGTTTTCTTTTGTTGTGAAATCTACTTACCAAGGCAGCCCAGGCAGTTTCATAGCTGGCATCCGTAGCTGGAAATTCTTCCACCATTTCCTTAGGTGTGCCGATGCAAGATCCCTTTAGATAAAAATATTTTTGTACCGGAGTTAAGGCGTCGTTATTATGTACCAGTGATAGAAACATATCGCGAAAAGGGATCCACTCCAAATAGTCTCCAGAAAACTTAGGCAAGTCGATTTTTGGCAGTCGTGCAGAAGCAGCGGTAGTGTCATTCCGTGTAGTGGCCATAGCGAAGGTGCTTGCGTGCGTGAGCGGCGACGGCCATGGCGCGAGGTCATTTTGTCGATCAAGTAAGGTAGACTTAAAGGCGATATATAAATCGTAGCAGGTATAGAAAACTTCCTCCTTCAGATAAGGAATGTCGTCCTCGTCAAGCGATGCGTTGCGAATAAGAGTGTAGATTTGTTCATGGCCGCGCTTAAAGTCCTGGAAGATAGTATCAATCTCCGCGAGAAGACTCTGAACATAACCTCTCGAGATCTCAGACGATTGCTTAGACTCGAAGTTAGTCTGGATTCGAGTGAGATGGGTTTGAATTCGGCGCTGCTCCTCAATTGCGCCGCTAAGGGACTCCATTTCTTTAAATATGCGATATTACGCGACTTCAAGCGTGCAGAAGGAAAAATTGGTTAACAAGCTAAGCGTAGAAATTTCTTGTGGTCGCTTGTATTTGCTTTCCTTCCCGGGTTTCGGCACCAATTTAATGTTGCGAAAACATTAATAGTAATCCGAACCTTGTTATAAAATTCAGGTTAAGTTAAAAACCGCGTGTCTTTTCTTTTAAAGTTCAGAATTCAAGAGAGAGTTTTATTACAAAAACCATATTCAGTTTTACATTTCAGGGTTGCAACGCGTAAAAACAATTCAATGTTCAGTACAACATTACAGAGCTGCAAAAGTTAGTAAGAAAGTAAATACTATACAATAATATTGAACAAGCGATGTATTTAATCTTAGCTCTTTTGAACTTAATGTATTTAAAATTTACCTTAATTACAACGCATTTATCAACTTGCAATGTTGTGGCTCCAGAAACTTTCAATGTTGTGGATGCAGACACTTTCAATGTTGTGGATCCAGTAGCTCGTTTCTGTAACTTTTCTCTACCGATTATTTCTCTACTGGTAGAGAATATACGTCATTCTCTACTACTCATTAGCAGTAGAGAACAGGGCGGCGAATTCATATCTCAATTCGCCTTGGTAGAGAATTGTTACAGAAACGAGCTACAGAAACTTTCAATGTTGTGTCTCCGACACCATAAAACCTTTGCTTTGCAAATTTCCTATAAAAAATTCTAGTGCATAGGGCGACATATGTAGTGCATAGGGCGAGGTAGATGACATCTAGATATATGTACTACGTACGCTACAGCGGAAATAGACGACACACAATTTCTTTAAAAGTTCCTATAAAAAGTCTAGTGCATGGGGCGACATCTGTAGTGCAGAGGGCGAGGTAGATGTCATCTGTGCCCTACGTACGCTACAGCGGAAATGGAGGACACGCCATTTCTTTAAATGAAATTAATTGGAGCTCATATGTATGTACACACATATGTAAATGCATGTGTGTGCACCTATCTATTAATATCGTTGAATTATTTTAATATCTATTGCAAAATTTTATACAGACAAGACTAAAAAGTAGAAAATAAATAATATAAAAAAAAACCTTTTAATATACAACGCTTTTATAAATGGAAATGGAAAGAAGGGGGACTGAACACATTTTTTTATTTATTTATTTCAGTCCTGGAATACAGATCATTCTTACCGACTACTCAGCTAACACTAATTAAGTGCTACTAAAACATAAAAATAAAAAATAAAAATAAAAAACTTTTTAATAAACAACGCTTTTATAAATGGACTAAAAAGTAGAAAATAATATTTCTCAGTCCCATAGAATTTGTTTTGATAACTTTTCATTTTGAAATTTTAGAAAGTCGTTATAAACAACTTATGAGATTGAAAATGAAAAGCGTGGGGCGCAGACTGAAATAAATTGATAAAAAAATGTGTTCAGCCCCCTTCTTTGGCGACACAGAAAGGAGAATTCTACTTAGTGAGGGTTATAATCTCTAAGTGCGGCCGAAGGCCGCCTACGCAGAAAGGTGTTCTCTGAAAAGAAAGGAGAATTATACTAAGTGAAAATTCCGAATTAAACCCACCTATTATGAATTTTAATACGATAGACGATAAACGCTTGCAAGCGTATCGTATAAAATGAGATTTCGTATTACGGTTTCCACAAGCCCGATTGATGTACTATTGTGAATGACAGTGGTATTTGTTTACTATTTGTTGTGAATTTAAATGAAAAAGCTGTTCTTGTCTAGATAATAGTTGCGATCCCGTACGAGGCCGGACTAGTCAGAAAGTCAGAAATCAGATCAGAAGTCAGATTTTACTGGAAATCGACCCCGTACTCGGTTCTCCGAATATTTAGAGGACGAAAAAGAGAGTAATTACGGTTCTCTCTCTGTCAGAAGTTACCAGTATTAGTCCAAGAATTTTTTATTGGTAAATTCTGGTAAATGTGTCAAACTATCAGTTGTAGTGTGTTTGGCAACCAAATTGTAAACAAAAGAAAAGTGCAATCTGCTAATTCATGTTGAAAAGTATTTAATTACTTGTTTAATCGGATTCTAATGAATATGAAAGTATTTTTCGTTATTTACATGTGTTTACATACCAATAAAGCAAAAATTTACAACCAAAATTTGGAGGTTATGTTGAAGTTGACAGAAGTTACCATTTTTTACTAGAAAGCGATACCGTACTTTTCAATGTTACTCTCTCGCTCTGAGCGAATTTTTATTTTTTGACAGTTTTAGTAGTTTTAGTCCGAGAAATACGGGATTGCACCTAATATATTTTCAAAGCGAACATTTTGAACTTGAAAGTCGCGAAAATTTCCATAAGTCATACAAAATTAAGATAAAACATGTTTCCTTCAACCCCATATGCGTTTTATATAAATTCAAATTGATGGAACTCGCATAGAGGATACAGTAAGAAGGCAATTAAGAGATGCTTTCCAATCCTCTGGAGAAGAACTTGATAATGTAAGTAACAGAAATGAGTTTTATTTGTTAATTATGAAAAACAATTCTTTAGATTTCAGAGAAACTTTCGTCTTTCGAAAGAAGCTGTTACATATGTTCTAACAGAAGAAGAGAACGAGGTGCGCCCACGTAAAAAACGCCATCCATACCGAATATATTAAAGATTTTCACAACTCTGAGATTTCTTGCTCTGGGGCCATACCAACAGAGTGTTGCAACGGAGCGTTATTGAATTACCCCAACCTAAGGTTTCTACTGTGTTTATAAAAATTTGCATCCTCAAACCGAATTTATCAATAAAACAGTGCTTGGAAATATGAAATCTTTGTTTTGAATTAAAGCTCAATCCTTTGACTACACGTTTATGTGAAAGTTTTTAACTTCGACTAACGCGTTTGAACACAACAACCCAAAATAATGGTGCTAATAACTAAACCGTACCCCTTGGAGAAGCAGCACGCTCAACTTTGTTTCTTTCTCGCAGTTTTTGCCCTGAAAAATTGCAGTATTTTGTTCAAATCGTTTCCATAATTTCATGTTATTCATTTTAATACTTACATCACTTTAATTTTGTTAAATTGTATAGTATCGTGTAAAAATGGACAACCGCTTGCAAGCGTATGAAATTGAGCAGCTGATACGATAGCTATCGTATGGTTATACCAAAATTTAACGATATACGATAAACGGTAGCTATCGAATTTCATACGCTAGAATTTATTTCGTAATACGGCACAACAAAATGCAAGCGTTTATCGTGTATCGTATGGATTCATTATAGGGTGGAAAATCCGCTTTTATTATTCAAAATCCCAGTCTGGCAACACCAAGTTTGATATTATTTTGCTATCTTATTCATCGTTTATACGAAAACTTTAACAACAAATTATATAAAAACTATAGGGTTGCAAGAAAAAAGGGGGATTTTTGAAATTAGGGGTTCCTATNCCCCCCCCCCCCCCACTCACCCCCACTTTTTCTAGACTCTACAAAGGTCTAAAACTTGTCTCCGATTCTGCAAATTAAAAGGAATTTGCCGATTTGCCGCCGCATTCTTGTGCACAGTACCAGCCATTTTTTGTAATCAGAGCTCGGCTAATTCAACAAGCACCATAAGTTCATGTTTAATCGTGGAAATTCCCAACGAACCGTCGACAGCGCCTAGATTCCAGTTGGAACCCAGAAAATCATCGCCGCATTATTGAAAGGAGCCGTTGCCGTGCCTTTTCACGTAGCCTGCCAGAGTAAATGGAGCTTAGAGCAACGCGTTGAAGTTGCTGCCGTACAAGTTATACAATTCGTTTTTGCGTGAAACTACTGCCATATTTTCTCGCCACATACTTGTACAACTAACGACATTTGCAACTATTTCAGCTGAGTTTCCCTCCACTTCAGTCGACTTTCCCGCCACGTCCGCCGAGTTTCCCGCCACTTCAGTTGAGTTTCCCGCCACTTCAGTTGAATTTCCCGCCAATTCAGTCAAGTTTCCCGCCACTTCTGTCAAGTTTCCCGCCACATACTCACAATAGCTGTTTCTGCTGGTGTGTTCTTTGAACTTTGCCGCCACATAGGCAGACATTCTTGCAAGTAGCCGATGCATAACGGGTTTCCCAACAAGTGAGCCCCGAGACAATTTTGCGATCCTACTGTCCTCAATCACAGCGCTACGCGAGTCAATTCAGGAACTTCGTAATGACACAAACACGCAGCGAGCTGATATTCAGCAACTTCGCGAGCGCATAGAATACGATCAGGCGGAAATTAGTCAACGACCTCCGATATTGCATCAGTCGGGTAGCAGGCAAGAAGTCACCGCTCCCGCACATCAGCTGTCGTCTTCGCCAACGACGACGCCGCAGCCACAACCACCAATGACTTTAATGCAGTCTACCCATACGCCAGCCTTTGTTGACAGCGCCGCTGCAAGATTATATCCGTTACCAGTTTTCGAAGGAAGCCCGGAAGACTGGCCGCTATTTATTGCGTGTTTTCGCGATACAACAGCGGAGTTCAATTACAATAATAGACAAAACTTGATGCGTCTTCAAAAGGCATTGAGGGGTGAGGCAAGGCAAACAGTCACATCGCTCCTGATTTACCCCGAAAACGTTCCTAGTGTACTACCCGAGCTGGAATTAAATTTTGGCCGTCCGGACCTGCTCATACGCTCTCAATTACAAAGAGTACAACAGTTACGGCACATTACAGTGAGTCGCCTCGACCAAATATTGGAATTCGCATCAAAGGTACGTAACATCGTGGCATTCTTCAAGTCTGCGAAGAGTTAGCATCACTTAATAAATCCAACACTGCTGGATGTACTGGTAACGAAATTACCCCCCTCAAAGCAGTACGAGTGGAGTTATCGTGCCGCTGAAATCCCTTCGTTTCCAACGGTCGAGTGTTTCGCTAAATGGTTAAGCGAAACCACCAGGGTAGTTTCGCTAATGCCAAGAACTACTGAGCGGATTGTACCTGCACAGCACATCCGACACGTCGTTCTACCAGCTTCAAATAACCGGCAGACAGCGCTAGCTGTAGGTGGTAGCCGACGAGTGCTTCACAGCAACGAGGCACAACGCGATCAACGACAGCCAGCGCGATGCGTCCAGTGCAGCCAAGGGCACACACTGACGGAATGCCAAGCCTTTAAAGGCCCGTTTACATACAACTTTGGCGTTGCGTTGGCGTTGGCGTCGCTTCGACAGCTGACTATGAATACATGTATTTATATGAAAGTCTCCATATAACCAAAGTTGGGCAACGCCAACGCCAACACAACGCAGAAAGATGGCCAACTCTCAACTTTTCGCGCGCGTCGTTCGTCAGCTGTTCTAAATAATCAAAATTATGTGATTTAATTTTAATTTTTAATCAAATGCGGGCAAGAAATATAGTTTTTAATGCAATGATTGATGTAAAATTTTTGATTTATCAGCCGCTAGTATGTTAATTTAGTGACCAAAGTATTCTGTGCTAAGCGTTCATTGTAGCAAGCACGGGCGTTACTCGCGCTGCTGTCAAAGCGACGCCAGCGCCGACGCAACGCCAAAGTTGTATGTGGACGGGCCTTAAGTCGTATAGTGTCAACGATAGATGGGCTCTCGTCAAACGCCATCAGCTTTGCTTCGGGTGTCTTGTCAGTGGACACAACCTGTTGACGTGCCAGTGGAAGGCGTCGTGTGGTATAAACGGTTGCCAACGAAAGCACCACCGACTATTGCACTCATCGACCGGGTCACCCGCCAATCAAGTCGAACATGTTTTTAATTGCCGTCTAGAAAGCCAGACAACCTTGTTCAAAGTATTGCCAGTGACGTTGTTTGGACCTCGTGGAAATGTGGAGATCTACGCAATGTTTGACGAAGGTTCGCCCATATCATTGCTAAACGGTAGTGTCGCCACCAACTTAGGCCTGCAAGGGCAGAACTCACTACTATCTCTACAATGGTATGGAAAAAAAGAGCTCAGAAAAATCGCTCAGAGTAACAGTAGAACTACAAGGGCAAGCCACGAACCGTACATTTGCCATAAAAAACGTACGAACCATACCAAATTTAGGTTTACCCATGCAGTCCTTCGATCGAAGCAAGTTTAAGCACTTCCAAAACCGTGCCACTGCCAAGCTACTCCAACGTTAAGCCAGACTTACTACTGGGACTTGACAACTCGTTCCTAGGTGTCGCGCGTAATATCGTGGACGACGGACACAACCAACCAATTGCCGCCGAAACAAAGTTGCATACATGTTACTGTGCATGCATGTTACTCTCTCGCTCTGAGCGAATTTTTATTTTTTGAAAGTTTTAGTAGTTTTAGTCCGAGAAATACGGGATTGCACCTAATATATTTTCAAAGCGAACATTTCGAACTTGAAAGTCGGGAAAATTTCCATAAGCCATACAAAATTAAGATAAAACATGTTTCCTTCAACCCCATATGCGATTTATATAAATTCAAATTGATGAAACTCGCATAGAGGATACAGTAAGAAGGCAATTAAGAGATGCTTCCAATCCTCTGTAGAAGAACTTGATAATGTAAGTAACAGAAATGAGTTTTATTTGGTAATTATGAAAAACAATTCTTTAGATTTCAGAGAAACTTTCGTCTTTCGAAAGAAGCTGTTACATATGTTCTAACAGAAGAAGAGAACGAGGTGCGCCCACGTAAAAAACGCCATCCATACCGAATATATTAAAGGTTTTCACAACTCTGAGGTTTCTTGCTCAGGGTCCATACTAACAGAGTGTTGCAACGAGGCGTTATTGAATTACCCCTACCTAAGGTTTTTACTGTGTTTATAAAAATGTGCATCCTTCAAACGGAATTTATCAATAAACAAGTGCTTGGAAATTTTAAATCTTTGTTTTGAATTAAAGCTCAATCCTTTGACTACACGTGTATGTTAAAGTTTTTAACTTCGACTCACGCGTTTGGACACAACAACCCAAAATAATGGTACAAATAACTAAACCGTACCCCTTGGAGAAGCAGCACGCTCAACTTTGTTTGTTTCTCGCAGCTTTTGCCCTGAAAAATTGCAGTATTTTGTTCAAATCGTTTCCATAATTTCATGTTATTCATTTTAATACTTACATCACTTTAATTTTGTTAAATTGAATCGTATCGTGTAAAAATGGACAACCGCTTGCAAGCGTATGAAATTGAACAGCTGATACGATAGCTATCGTATGGTAATACCAAAATTTAACGATACACGATAAATGGTAGTTATCGAATTTCATACGCTAGAATTTAATTCGTAATACGGATACAACAGAATGCAAGCGTTCATCGTGTATCGTATGGATTCATTATAGGGTGGAAAATCCGCTTTTATTATTCAAAATCCCAGTCTGGCAACACCAAATTTGATATTATTTTGCTATCTTATTCATCGTTTATACGAAAACTTTAACAACAAATTATATAAAAACTGTATGAGATTTGGTAACTCTGCTTATCTATCGACTAACACGATATGCATCAATTTATCGAAATATCTAGTTATAAGTTTGATCTCTAAGAAGGTTTTTATCTTCGATTTTTTCTTTTTCGTGTAACGAATGACTTTTTCATCAATCGAATAAAATACACCGCATTGTTCAAATAAACTAAGCAAAAAACTCGAGTCTAATATTCTTTTCGGATTTCCGAGTGTATGAGATACAGGCGATTAGGATTTCATACATTTTTTGGTGCCGAAACCCGGGACTTTCGCTGTACGTCGAGGCTTGTTAGCGTCGGTTGCCTTAAGTGCCGTTGGCAGTGGATACGAACCGTTATAATCTACATAAAATGGCTTCCTTAAACAAACGAGCTGCTGCTGTAACAGCTATTAATCGAGTCACTACTAGAATCCTCGCAGATGGTTACAGTGGCGATGGCTTTGCTATTGCTCAAGATCAGGCAACGGTGCAGTCCCTTTTCGATNGACAGATTTAATGTGGCTCATGATGGGCTAATTATTGATGCAAAGAAGGAGGAGCTCGATGCTCATTTAGATTTATAGGATCAAATGGAAGACCTATACAACAAGGCTATGGCTAAAGTTCACCGCTTGCAGGCAACCATCAGCTCCACAATTCGCAATCCCCCATCGAATGCTGATGACAATGACTCGATAGGATTACCTAACCCAATGGCAATGAATTTGAAGGTGGAGCGATTATCTGTTCCAAAATTTGATGGCAGACTGCGCAACTGGCTCGCATTTAAGGATGCCTTCGACACATTGGTCCATTCACAAGAATTTCCGGAGGCATATAAACTTGGCAAATTGAGGGAAGCTGTTCAAGGTGATGCCGTGGCTTTAGTAGGTGGTATGTACAGTGGTGGCTACGAGGAAGTTTGGAAAGCTCTCAAGGACCGTTATGACAGTCCGAGACAATTGGCTGATATTCATGTTGCACAATTTATCGGGTTGGACCCAATAACCGCTGAGTCTACATCCGCATTGCTATCGGTGGTCGATACAGTGCGCGAGTCGTTGCGTGCACTGGCTGTCATGAAGATACCAGTGGACCAGTGGTATGCGTTGGCTGTTCCCATCGTAGTGTCAAAGTTACCAGCTCGTACGCAACAGGCATGGGGCATGAGCCGCACTACACAGGATATACCTCGCTTGGATAAGTTACTTGCATTTGTGGAGAAAAGGGCACATAGCTTGACAGCTGATGTATTGCGATGGCCCATGAAATCTTCAAACCTTGGCAATAGAAGCTCTCCCTCTACTCAACGTACTTCTACGCCTGGCGGGCATACAACCCATGCCTCTCGCTTGGTGAAAACGAATTTGGCTGCAACCACACCTGGGAACTGCGAATATTGCAATACATATTCTCACCGGATTGGGCGTTGTCCACAACTCTTGGCTTTACCTGTTCAGGACCAGGGATGCCGTTTGGATCTAAATAGATCCAATTGGATACATTTTTAGACGAATTTTTGCGGGATACTTATTTTTTCCGGTCAGTATAAAAGTGGATACTTTTTTAAATAGGCCAAAATTTTATATTTCCTATAAAGTTTTTTTCGTTCAAAAATCGATTTTTATTAAAGATGGTAGAAAGCATTACGTTTTCTAAACGTATAAAGAATCGCTACTTAAGCGTGAAATTAAAGCATTTTATTTTTTGTGAACGAAGCAATGAACATATGAAGAGATCTCACCAAAATAGGTATAAGCACAATTGCTTTAATTAGCTTAAAAGGATGCTTTAAGCAAGATCTTAATATACATACATATCGTCGTTTAAAGTACAAAACCGCAACAAAATGCAAAACCGCGTATCAAGATAATGCAAAACTGCGTATGTGACGTTGCATAAATTATTTTCTAGAGAGTAAAAACACTTATATTTCAAAATGGTCCCCTTTTTTATAAAGCAATCGCATTTCTGGCTAGTATATTTCAGGACGAAGCCAAGAGCTTGTGTGAGCAAATCCAATTTTTGGCAGCAAATGTCAGTTACGCGGTTTTGCAGAATGTCGATACGCGGTTTTGTACTTTAAACGACGATATATGTAAAGTAAATCATACTCTTTCTGTAGTAATCTCTTTCATATCACATATTTTCATTTGTTAATTTAAAAAGAAATAAGATTTCAATGTAGTTTAAAAAACTAAATTTGATTTATTTAAGGAAACTTTTATGAATTTTACTGAAAAGACTTTAAATACACTCTAAAAAATTTTGTTTATTTGCGCATATTGAGAGAGGTAACCGGTTTCCTCTTTTAATGTATGCAAATGTGCAAGCCGTGTAATAAAATTAATCATTGCCTGTTTATTTTTACACAAAATGTTTAAAATAAAGTAATGTTTATTATTAGTAGGAAATGTATTTGTAGTTTGAAAATTTTTGCAATTTTAAACATTCTACATATGTGTATTTATGTGTGTGTATTAAAGATCTCAAGTTCAAAATCAAATACTGAACATCCTATACGTATATTTATACAGATTCTTGTTGAAAAATAGATACTTTTCAGTTGTAGTTTTACATGCTCTTTTTAGAGTGTACTTGCTATTTATTATATTTACTCTGCAAAATACTTATGCACAAAAAATGTACTTTATAAATTGAAATTACAAATGTTTGATTTTATGCACATGTATTCCAAGTCCTTAGCATGGGTTAAATTATGTCTTTTTCATGAAAATGTTTGGTTTTCTTACAATTTATGAGATGTATATGTAAAAAAAGAAAATTGGATACATTTGGATACATTTTTGGTTTGGTCAGGGATACATTTTCTTGAGACGGCGCGGCAACACTGATTCCACAAATTGAAGGGATCTAGTTTGTGCTTCAATTGTTTGAAACCTGGCCATTCAACCAAGGCTTGCACCTCTACCAGCTGTCGAACGTGCAATGGGCGGCATCACACCATATTGTGTCGTAATCAGTTGGTGGCTCCCTCGACTAATCTACCTGAGGCATCTCGGAACGAACCAATGGCTAATTCTACATCGGGCATGGCAACCAGTGGCAATGCAGGGAGACCTCCTCAAGTTCATCAATGACTAGATGATTCTATAAAAACATTCACCCTAATTAGCAATCGATTGATAGTCTTGGCAACTGCGCAAGTACACATCATAGATGGTTTTGGCAATATCCGTTCGTGTCGATTACTATGCGACCCTGGATCTCAGGTCAGTTTTATTACTTCACGTCTTTTTAATAGTTTGGATATCCCTAGACAGAAATGCGGTCTAAGAGTGGAAGGCATAGGTGGTAAAATGTATTCACACATTCGAGGCCGGGCAGTCGTTCACATCGTCTCCCGAGTTAATCCATCGTTCAAGCTTCAGGTTTATTTCCACATCATTAATTCTATTACGACACCTACTCCAGTGGCACCAATTGCTGATCATTGTTGGCAACATTTACGCAACCTGTCTTTGGCTGACCCGGTATTTGGCTCTACTGGTCGCATCGATGCTCTACTGGGGTCAGATGTTTGGGGTCAAATGATAGTTGATGGCATACTTCGTGGCGGTATTAATGACCCAGTAGCACAGCAAACTCAGTTGGGCTGGGTTGTCTTTGGTCCGGCCGAGGCGGTCGTCGCTGGCAACAACCCACTACAGGCTATGTCAGCTCGAATTGCTGAGGCTGATTTGCGCATCGATGAACTATTGCGCGAGTTAAATTCATACTCTCGATGTACATAAATAAATATAATTTTATTGGTACCAAGATGTACTTAAATCAATTCTAACCTGAAGTTCATATGCTTCAGTATAATAGAAGACTAACTTATTTCTATGCTTAATCCTCTATTTATAGGCTCTGGTTTCTTTTGTTTATTGGTTGCTGATAATCTTCAATAGGAATGTTTTGGTTGCTGATAATGTTCAATCTTTTATTAGCTGACAATGTTTTGGTTGCTGATAATCTTCAATAGGAATGTGTTGGTTGCTGATAATGTTCAATAGGAATCTTTTATGTAAACTACTGATTCTGTATCATACATTGGATGATGTCATCGGTACAGTAGTGTATTTTCTGTTACACTAACTCGCGCATTATTCGAGACTGAACTAGCGGACAACAACTTTGGCGCTAAAATTGCTGTGGCCGACCCTTGCGAGGAAATAATCAAGAGGGCATGCAGGCGCTCCCGTGACGGTCGGTACATTGTACAAATACCCTTTCGCTCGGATGCACCCGCTCTGGGTAATTCGCATCAACTGGCACTGAGGCAATTCCATCAACTTGAACGGAAACTGGCTCTCAACTCAGAATTGAGACTAAGGTATATGGCGTTTATGCGTGAATATGAAGAGCTCGGTCATATGTACCCGATTCAAGATCAGCCAGGCGATCCGTCACAGGCCTATTACATTCCGCATCATGCCGTCTTGGCAAAATTCCGAGTCGTTTTTAACGCTTCCGCGAAAACATCGAATGGTGTCTCACTAAATGATACGCAGATGGCTGGCCCGCCGATACAAGATTTGCTGGTTAATCTGATCCACCGATTTAGGCTACAGTATATCGCATTGACCGCTGATGTGGAAAAGATGTTCCGCCAGGTGCGCATTGACAAAAGGCATCGGCAATGGCAACAAATACTTTGGCGCGAGACACCTACGGGACCTGTCCGAACCTATCAGCTGGCGACTGTGACATATGGTACTAGGAGTGGCACATACCTATCGGTTCGCGCAATGCAGCAATGTGGAAGGGACAACTGCTTTAAATTGCTGGATTCGGAGAGAGCTGGTGCTGCTCTAGATTGCATTCTTCACAACTTTTACATAGACGATTACCTTGTGAGCGTACCCACGTTGGAGGAGGCATTGCAATTGGGTGCTGACGTTGCTTCGGTGTTAGAGGGAGGCCATTTCCGTTTACGCAAATGGAGATTAAATATCATCGATGTTGTAAGTACCCTAAGTGGCGCATCGGACCCAGTGCATCTTGACTTGCATTTGGCGGAAACAACTATTCTTGGACTACATTGGGACCCTTCAGCAGATGATCTCTTTTATCGTGTGGGCTTAGCCGGATCAAAATCAATCACCAAACGACAGGCACTAAGCGATGCAGCAAAATTATACGATCCCACAGGCATGTTGGCCCCTGTGTTACTACCAGCGAAACTCTTCACACAAAAATTGTGGCAAGCAAAACTAGAATGGGACGCACTGCTGCCATCTGAATTACAATACGAATGGCTCACCTTCCGAAATGAGTTGAAACAATTAGAAGAGATAAAAATTCCACGATGGCTTGGCATGCGGCCGCAGGCTGAATCACATATATATGGTTTTTGCGATGCCAGCACTAAGGCATATGCTGCTGTCATTTACTTATGCACTAAACGCAACGATGGGCAACCTATTAGTCAGATAGTTGCATCGAAAACTGGAGTAGCGCCACTACATAGCATCACTATACCTCGCTTGGAGTTGAGCGCTGCCCATCTATTGGCTACACTTCTGGGCGAAATAAAAGGAGCTCTACGCTTAGAGCAGATATCATACCGCACTGTATCAGCGCTACTACATCATCATTTGTGGTGGCATGGCCCCACATCGGATAACTATCCAATCGCCAGAATACATACACTGGCACCAGAGGAGATCGTGGAGATGGAGGGGGAATTAAAACCAGTAAAATCCAATGTAATGCAGACAACCACATTGCACACATTGCAAACTCGGTATTCCGATGGCAGGCAGACCATCATCATCGACTTACTAGACCGCTTCAGTAATCTTGGCAAATTGCTTCGTTCTACGGCATACCTCATGAGATTTAAGAAAAATCATCGCCACTATCGGTCTAATTTACACGTATCAGCAGCCGAGATGGATATAGCGCTATATTGGCATATACATGCAGAGCAAGGCAGGTTTTTCCAGCCAGAAATCGCATCATTACGCAAGGCACTGACGATTCCATCTTCAAGCAAGCTCCTGGCATTGGCTCCGTGTACTGATGATTCAACATTCAGCATCCTTCGAGTGGGTGGTCGACTAGACAACGCAGGCGTTGAGGACGGGATACGTCATCCCATCCTACTTCCGCGAGAGAGCACCCTAACTAAGCTTATCGTATGGCAAATGCATACTGACACACTGCATGGAGGCGTTCAGCTTATGCTGCATACTATTCGCCAGAAATATTGGATCCTATACGCACTCTCTCTGGTCAAACAATGTATCCATGCCTGTACTACTTGCAGGCGGCACAAGCATATTATGATGAATCAACGTATGGCATCGTTACCAAAGGCACGCGTTACCCCCGCACCCCCGTTTTCAGTATCAGGCGTCGACTATTGTGGCCCATTCAACATACGCATCGGTTCGAAGGCCATCCGCACAGTGAAGAAAACTTATGCAGCGATCTTTGTGTGTATGGCAACAAAAGCGGTACACATAGAATTGGCGGAAGATCTCTCGGCAGAGGCGTTTATCAATATCTACACCCGTTTCGTAAATCGACGTGGTCTATGTACCGACTTATATAGTGATAATGGCACAGCCTTCGTAGGCGCAAATCGCATGATGGAAGAAGATCTGCAAGCATGGCATGGCGAGTATGCTCAGCAGAACCTGGCAAACAAGGGCATACGTTGGCATTTTATACCGCCGGGAGCACCACATCATGGCGGGCTCTGGGAGGCCGCTGTGAAATCCGCCAAAAAACACATACTTCGAATAGTTGGCACGCGCTCTATCTACTACGACCAATTGCACACACTTTTGGTGCATGTGGAAGCTTGTCTAAATTCCCGGCCGCTGGTTGCACTACATGATACCCTTGACGACAAGATGGCATTATCACCGGCTGACTTCCTGATCGGGAGATCAATCGTGGCAGTGGCCGAAAAATCAACTGGCGAAGTACCTTCTAATCGACTGTCTTATTATCGTCAGCTACGGCAGATGCAGCAGCATTTCTGGCAGCAATGGCATGATGAGTATCTCTCCACGTTACAGACCCGATCAAAATGGCATAAGAACAATGACAGTATCCAGCTAGGCGACATTGTAATCATTCGCCACGAGAACCTACCAGCTACGCACTGGCGACGTGGCAGGGTGGTACGGTTACATCCAGGTACCGATGGCTTGGTACGTGTGGTCACCATCAAACATGCAACAGGCGAGTGCATGCGACCAATACAGAAAATCTGTAGGCTTTTGGATCATCCTGAACTTAACCGTCCAGCCGGGAAGGATGTATGGGATTTGGTAACTCTGCTTATCTATCGACTAATACGATATGCATCAATTTATCGAAATATCTAGTTATAAGTTTGATCTCTAAGAAGGTTTTTATCTTTGATTTTTCTTTTACGTGTAACGACTGACTTTTTCATAAATCGCATAAAATACACCGCATTGTTCAAATAAACTAAGCATAAAACTCAGTCTAATATTCTTTTCGGATTTCCGAGTGTATGAGATACAGGCGATTAGGATTTCATACAAAAACTATAGGGTTGCTAGAAAAAAGGGGGATTTTTGAAATCAGGGGGTCCTATTCTACTCCCCCCCACTCACCCCCACTTTTTCTAGAATTTTCCGTCCGCATACTAAAATTTTCCCGATGTTTTTTCAACAGCTTAATATGCAAATGTTTATTAGCTAATGTGAACGACTACTAAATGAAACTAACATGTGGCAAGCTGTCAGAACTGCAGTCAACACCGATCATACTCACTCATCCTTTACCATCGCTAACAGAAGGAGCAGAAGGAGACACAAGTTTTAGTTTTTTATCGTCGATTTAGTTTTACTTAGCTTCGCTTTCATCCTCTTTATTTGAGTACAATTTGCTTGGTTTTAATTGTGCATTCGGCAAGTATATTTGTAATTTCATTTAAACGTTTAATAAACAGTGTCGTCAACCCGCTTGCGAATTTAACGCAAGTAACGTTGTCAAAAAAGGCGCATACACAATAATAGTCCAATGACGAATTACTTGGTTTATTTCCAAGATGTAAAGACTTGTTACAAATATATAATTGATAATATTTCAGGAGTTACTTACCGCAGTGTGTCCTTCACTCGATCCCTTTGGTTGACGACTGACTTTGAGGTTGACTTGCGCCAGCAGATCAACCAAATTATGGCAGCGGTAATCGAGCGAAAGACACATTGCGGTATGTATGTACACAAAAAAACCTAACATTAATTTGTACATACATATTTACAAGGCACAACAACAACTCCAATGCTTTGCCTACATGCATGTACATATGCATACGAACAGAAAAACAAAACGAAAAAGGCAATACTGCATTGACCGTACCTATTCCGCGGACATGTACGTATGTACATACGTGCATGCAAAGAGTTAGCGGCAAATTAAATACATGGGATACATAGGGCACTTAGTAACACATATGTGTACATATGTATCTCTAAATAATGAGAGTAACATATGTATGTATGAAAGGTATTTGAAAATAAATGAGAACATCGAAATGGAATACATTAAAAATGAAATACAAAAATGAAGTACATGAAATTGAAATTATGTCAAAGGCAGGAGTTCCCAATAAACAGTAATTTTGCTACATACAAACGCAAGTCTCTACAAAGGTCTAAAACTTGTCTCCGATTCTGCAATTTAAAAGGAATTTGCCGATTTGCCGCCGCAGACTTGTGCACAGTACCAGCCATTTTTTGTAACCAGAGCTCGGCTAATTCAACAAGCACCATAAGTTCATGTTGAATCGTGGAAATTCCCAACGAACCGTCGCCAGCGCCTAGATTCCAGTTGGAGCCCAGAAAATCATCGCCGCATTATTGAAAGGAGCCATTGCCGTGCCTTTTCACGTAGCCTGCCAGAGTAAATAGAGCTTAGAGCAACGCGTTGAAGTTGCTGCCGTACAAGTTATTCAATTCGTTTTTGCGTGAAACTACTGCCATATTTTCTCGCCACATACTTGTACAACTAACGACATTTGCAACTATTTCAGTTGAGTTTCCCGTCACTTCTGTCGAGTTTCCCGCCACATACTCACAATAGTTGTTTCTGCTGGTGTGTTCGTTGAACTTTGCCGCCACATAGGCAGACATTCTTGCAAGTAGCCGATGCATAACGGGTTTCCCAACAAGTGAGCCCCGAGACAATTTCGCAATCCTACTGTCCTCAATCACAGCGCTACGCGAGTTAATTCAGGAACTTCGTAACGACACAACCACGCAGCGAGCTGATATTCAGCAACTTCGCGAGCGCATAGAATACGATTAGGCGGAAATTAGTCAACGACCTCCGATATTGCATCAGTCGGGTAGCAGGCAAGAAATCAACGCTCCCGCACATCAGCAGCTGTCGTCTTCGCCAACGACGACGCCGCAGCCACAACCAGCAGCCTTTGTTGACAGCGCCGCTGCAAGATTATATCCGTTACCAGTTTTCGAAGGAAGCCCGGAAGACTGGCCGCTATTTATTGCGTGTTTTCGCGATACAACAGCGGAGTTCAATTACAATAATAGACAAAACTTGATGCGTCTTCAAAAGGAATTGAGGGGTGAGGCAAGGCAAACAGTCACATCGCTCCTGATTTACCCCGAAAACGTTCCGAGTGTTCTAAGCGAGCTGGAATTCAATTTTGGCCGTACGGACCTGCTCATACGCTCTCAATTACAAAGAGTACAACAGTTCCGGCACATTACAGTGAGTCGCCTCGACCAAATATTGGAATTCGCATCAAAGGTACGTAAAATCGTGGCATTCTTCAAGTCTGCGAAGAGTGAGCATCACTTAATAAATCCGACACTGCTGGATGTACTGGTAACGAAATTACCCCCCTCAAAGCAGTACGAGTGGAGTTAGCGTGCCGCTGAAATCCCTTCGTTTCCAACGGTCGAGTGTTTCGCTAACCACCAGGGTAGTTTCGCATATGCCAAGAACTATT
Source organism: Rhagoletis zephyria (assembly GCF_001687245.7). Classification (NCBI taxonomy): domain Eukaryota; kingdom Metazoa; phylum Arthropoda; class Insecta; order Diptera; family Tephritidae; genus Rhagoletis; species Rhagoletis zephyria. The sequence goes on along the minus strand of NW_016160846.1, from coordinate 23,233 downwards.
GAGCGGATTGTACCTGCACAGCACATCCGACACGTCGTTTTACCAGCTTCAAATAACCGGCAGACAGCGCTAGCTGGAGGTGGTAGCCGACGAGTGCTTCACAGCAACGAGGCACAACGCGATCAACGACAGCCAGCGCGATGCGTCCAGTGCAGCCAAGGGCACACACTGACAGAATGCCAAGCCTTTAAGTCGTATAGTGTCAACGATAGATGGGCTCTCGTCAAACGCCATCAGCTTTGCTTCGGGTGTCTTGTCAGTGGACACAACCTGTTGACGTGCCAGTGGAAGGCGTCGTGTGGTATAAACGGTTGCCAACGAAAGCACCACCGACTATTGCACTCATCGACCGGGTCACCAGCCAATCAAGTCGAACATGTTTTTAATTGCCGTCTAGAAAGCCAGACAACATTGTTCAAAATATTGCCAGTGACGTTGTTTGGACCTCGTGGAAATGTGGAGATCTACGCAATGTTTGACGAAGGTTCGCCCATATCATTGCTGAACGATAGTGTCGCCACCAACTTAGGCCTGCAAGGGCAGAACTCACTACTATCTCTACAATGGTATGGAAAAAAAGCTCAGAAAAATCGCGTAGAGTAACAGTAGAACTACAAGGGCAGGCCACGAACCGTACATTCGCCATAAAAAAACGTACGAACCATACCAAATTTAGATTTACCCATACAGTCCTTCGATCGAAGCAAGTTTAAGCACTTCAAAATCGTGCCACTGCTAAGCTACTCCAACGTTAAGCCAGACTTACTACTGGGACTTGACAACTCGTTCCTCGGTGTCGCGCGTAAAATCGGGGACGACGGACACAACCAACCAATTGCCGCCGAAACAAAGTTGCATACGGACCACTGCAGGGTACACAGGCCACCACGTCTCGAGTGAGAGAATTAGAGAATCCACACGTATGAAGCAGCTACAGCAGTTGGTGCAAGATTACATCGCAAGTGATACTTTTTTTTTTGGGAATTGGTTTGATGGCTTCTGGTAGCGACCACATTGCCAGATCGGTCAAAAATAAAAAAAACAGCACGTGTCAAAATTCGTCCACATTTCAGTTACGATATTTCAAGATATACTATATAATTATAGATTGTATTGACTTACATGTATACAAATGGGGGCGACTTATAAACTATCATGCCTATTATGGTATCCGACGGATTCCATCCGCTCGGATCTAATCCGATCCGTACTCGATTCACTTTTTTAAGTAAACGCTATTATTGATACCGACGGATGCACTGCGTTGCCTCTTGTGAACTGTATTGCTAACATAATCAGCTGTGCTTATATGTGTGAAGGATTTTTGTTAAAATTGGTGAAATTTATTGCAAATATTAAATGGATTCTGTGGCTTTTTTTATTGATTTCGATGAAAACACCAGGAGTGATATGCGACGGACTAGAAGGAAAGTCAGGGATAATGTTGTGAATGTATTGGAGTTGCCGGATGAGGTGTGAGTAAATTTTTTGAAGTCTTTATTTCATTCTAACATGTGAGTTCCTTATTCAGATTTGTAAAACAGTTCCGGCTTAACAAGTTAGCATTCAAGTACGTTTTAGAAATATTAATGCAGAAATTGCCTCCAGTTCGAAGATCATGTTCCATAACACCAGAGCTTAAATTAGCTTGTTTAAGGTTTTTAGCTGAAGAGGGCTATCAGAATGGTACTGGCCAAGATTTTAATATTGTCTTGGCACAATCCACATACTCTGTAGTACGCTCTGATGTACAAAACATCTCAGAAGCCACTTTATGTCCCAGATGGATTACTTTAGCAATGACAGACAATGAAAAACTTGAAGCGAAAAGATATTTTTTCGAAAAAACTAGAATTCCTGGAATTGTCATGTGTGTTGACGGTACTCACATTAAAATTCTTAAACCAGCTGCAGGCAATGCACACCTTTATTATAATCGGAAAGGATATTACAGTGTTAATGCAATGATAGTAAGAACTAAATGAGTTTGAACTTCTTCAATTTATTATTTATTTATATTCTTTTATTTTGCATTTTCAGATATGTGACCATAAGCAAAGAATAAGGTATGCGAACAGTAGGTATGCAGGTGCAAGTCACGATTCCTTTATTTGGGAAAATAGTGATGCTTCCACCTACTTCCACGCGCAGTATGAAAATGGAGACAGAAGCACAAGACTGCTAGGTACAAAAAAAAACGAATAATCAAGNCAAATATTAAATGGATTCTGTGGCTTTTTTTATTGATTTCGATGAAAACACCAGGAGTGATATGCGACGGACTAGAAGGAAAGTCAGGGATAATGTTGTGAATGTATTGGAGTTGCCGGATGAGGTGTGAGTAAATTTTTTGAAGTCTTTATTTCATTCTAACATGTGAGTTCCTTATTCAGATTTGTAAAACAGTTCCGGCTTAACAAGTTAGCATTCAAGTACGTTTTAGAAATATTAATGCAGAAATTGCCTCCAGTTCGAAGATCATGTTCCATAACACCAGAGCTTAAATTAGCTTGTTTAAGGTTTTTAGCTGAAGAGGGCTATCAGAATGGTACTGGCCAAGATTTTAATATTGTCTTGGCACAATCCACATACTCTGTAGTACGCTCTGATGTACAAAACATCTCAGAAGCCACTTTATGTCCCAGATGGATTACTTTAGCAATGACAGACAATGAAAAACTTGAAGCGAAAAGATATTTTTTCGAAAAAACTAGAATTCCTGGAATTGTCATGTGTGTTGACGGTACTCACATTAAAATTCTTAAACCAGCTGCAGGCAATGCACACCTTTATTATAATCGGAAAGGATATTACAGTGTTAATGCAATGATAGTAAGAACTAAATGAGTCTGAACTTCTTCAATTTATTATTTATTGATATTCTTTTATTTTGCATTTTCAGATATGTGACCATAAGCAAAGAATAAGGTATGCGAACAGTAGGTATGCAGGTGCAAGTCACGATTCCTTTATTTGGGAAAATAGTGATGCTTCCACCTACTTCCACNCGGAAAGGATATTACAGTGTTAATGCAATGATAGTAAGAACTAAATGAGTCTGAACTTCTTCAATTTATTATTTATTGATATTCTTTTATTTTGCATTTTCAGATATGTGACCATAAGCAAAGAATAAGGTATGCGAACAGTAGGTATGCAGGTGCAAGTCACGATTCCTTTATTTGGGAAAATAGTGATGCTTCCACCTACTTCCACGCGCAGTATGAAAATGGAGACAGAAGCACAAGACTGCTAGGTACAAAAAAAAACGAATAATCAAGGTGCGTATTTTAACTGTAATGATCTTCCATAGGTGACTCTGGATATCCACTGTTACCCTGGCTTATAACACCCTTTCGAACTGCAGGCGTTGATATTCCAGAAAGCAGATTTAATAAAAGCCATAGTAAAGGCCGTAATATTGTAAGAACTGGTGCCGATGTCTCCTTTCTGCTCGCCAACTACATTATGCTCCTGAGAAAGTGGTTCAAATTGTAAACGATGCGGCAGCACTTCACAACATTCGAATACATTATAATATTTCCGACGAATACCAGGAGGAAGTCTACGAACCCGATGAATATGTAGGCGAACCTGTACAACCTCAACGATATACAAATGAAGCAACTCAAATTCGCAATGAGATGTTACGTAGCGTTTTGTAAAATAAAACTATTTAGTATCACAAAATCCATTTTCATACATATTTCTTAATATTTAAGTAAAAAGCCTTCCTGGCATAGTGTTGCACAACGTTGTCTACACACTAAGGATGTAGATAAAAGTAAAATCATATCACTTCATTGGTTAACATACACAGTATTTTCAAAAAACAGAAAAAAAACTTAAATAATAAAGCCCTCCTGTTCAGAAAGTATTCAGGCACTACAGTCATAAAAAAAAATCCAATATAAAATAAAAACAAATCTCATAAAAAAATTGTCAGGTCCCACTTATTTTAAGAATTAAGGTGTCTGTTGACGTTATTTAACTCAATATTTAAAAGTTCCCTTTTTAATCTTAATTTTTCTATAGCAGCCTTTTCCATCACAGCGTTATGTCTTTTAATCTCTTCAAGAGTATTCTGAAGAATTTCATTATTTTTCTTTTTTTGGTCGCCTAGCCTCTCTACTGATCTATTCAGTCTTTTTAAATGGTCCCTCATGTGTTGAAAATATTCCTGTTGGTTCTCAACAGCCTCAGACACTTTTTCGTACAGTCTTTCTTGAACCCCTATTTGCTTCTCTAATAAATCGAATTGCTCGGGTCTCTTTTTTCTTCTTTGGTTAGAAATATTTTGGTCATTCTCAATATTTACGTCTTCATGAGCTTCAATACCATCGTAATCTCTCCGAGTAGGTGGAGAAGTGTCCTCAGATATTCTCTCCTGCGGTACATCTCTCGTAGCAGAAGCTCTCATCTGTGGAACATTTCTCGATGTAGATGGAACTGCGTCATCATAATTTCTCCCCTGTGGCACTCCAAACTGTTTGGAGTTTACCACCAACGCAATCATTAAGACACACAAGGGTAGCAACTTCTTCTTCCATAGATGTTAAGGGAATTTCCCTATTTTCTTCTCCACCAGTCGCTTGTAGCTCACTTTTGTTATGCGTGAGCTTCTTCTTTATCGCCGATTTATAGTCCGACCAAACCTGTGGTTCAAACTTAGTGAATAATATAGTTTAGCTTTTCAACATTTCGCAAACCTTTTTCCATTCGGCAATGGTTTTTGATGGCGGTCCAATCGAATTCAACTCCTCTCGCACACTTTCCCAAAATCTTTCTACCAAATCAGGTGCATTTTTAGTAAAAATTTTTGCTATGTCCGGATGCTCCTTCATTTTGGAAACTAAACATTTAAATTGCTCCCTGGTCGTTGTACGCTTCCTAAAACACATAATACGGTAGACAAACGGGCTCGATTATTTGCATAACCAGCTTTAATTTGCTTTAACTCATGCATTTTCCTCTTTAAAATGAGCATAAGCAGCCGAACAAATGCACGAAATTTTTGGGAATTAACTCGGATCCGGGGAATTTTCGATGACAACACTGGTAAAAACGGCCAGTTGTTGTCTTTTGTACAAGTAAGCAAACGAAGCAGCCGAGTTTCGCGTACGCGGTAGCCGAGTGGGGAGAGTTGCGAGCTACAAGCCTGTAGCTGCCAGGTTCGATACTCGGTTGGAGCGATTGCGAAAAATTTTTTGTTTTTATTATTTATTTTATATTTTTTTATTTTTTTTATTTATATATTTAATTTTACTTTATTTTATTTTCATTTGCTTTATTTTATATCACATTTCTTATTTTACTATTAGTTAATTTTAATTTTTAGAAATGAATTTTGTTAAAAATTCAGCAACAACTAACTGAAAGTAACGTAAAAAAAATATAGAACTTATAAAAAAAGAATGAAAAAGAAATAAAAAAAAGTATACTGGCCGTGGGACTCGAACCCACGACCTTGCGGCTGGTTTATTTGCATTACTGCCGTCTGTAAGGGTAAAATTTTAATTTGCATTTATGCTTATTAATTCAAATTAATTTTCTCCGTCTGTCTACCATATAAGTTTGTGTTTTTTACAATATTACAATATTAAAGGGATAAATAATTGTGATTTTCTTACATTTTATTGCTATCCATCTTATCGTTTTTAGTATCCGAAGCACAATGGCGCGTGAATGAAGCTGAAATTAGTCAAGAACGTAAACCTACCGGTACGTAAACCCGAGTCAGCTGACACGATCTGTCTTACCAAAGCGCCATGTAAATGAAAACTCAACACCGCAGAATTTTTCTGTAGTTGTAGCCCGTAGCGCAGAGATCTGCGGAATTTAGATTTTTCCGTGGCAGCTGATTTCTCCTTCTTTAGATGGTTGTCACTTCGTCAGTTTTACAGATGGTAAAAAAGATATAAGTTCCTATTCAAAATATGTTTAAAATATTTGAAATTTACTATTGAATAAGGTTTTTGTTGAAAACTAAGTAGTTTATATTTAGCTAAAATCTATTAAAGCACGAAAAATTTTAGTTGAAAGGGTATGTTTATGAAAATGCATTGGAGTGGCAACAGTGTAGTAAGCAACACTGAGGGCTCCAGTAATCGACAAAATTCTGCGTATACAGACTGCGTTTAAGTATACGTTCTGCGTTCTCGACTAATTTCAGCTTGACATATTGAGAAATTTGTACGAATCACGGATCGGATGCGTTTTCAATGATGCCACTTTTTTATTTCATTCGCAAACTGCATTAACCACTTTTGACTCATCCGCAAACTGCATTATCGAGCGTTTTCGATAATACCAAATTCTGTCAAAAGTGAGTAAAACTCCCACCGCAACCATCTGTCGGATACCATAATAGGCATGTATATATATGATATATATGTACATTGAAATTACCTCTAATTGGAATTTATCTTAAATACAACAAGTGATACGTTAGTAGTGAGATCACCAGTCAACGCAACCCTGGAATCCGACGACAGCCGAGCCAAAAGAATCGTATGGGCTGTTTTTGCTTACGCGTAAAAGCACATTTAGCGCATTTAGCTCTAAATGCTACTCTAAATGTACATTTATCCATACAAAATTCGTCACCTAAATGCAACTCCATTTTTGCATTAAGAATCTAAATGCTAAAGCAACCCTGTGATCTTCTAAAATTTCCACTATTCGAACATGGTTTAATGAGAAAAAGTGGCAACATTTGTTTCGTTTCCTAATTAAGTGCGGGATTTTTAATTGAAAGCACCAACCAATGAATATATACACAAACAAACGTTGGGTTGTGGTTAAAACAACTCAAGTTTTTGTATTGAATTTTTGGTCTAAAATTTATTTTTTTCCTTTTCAGTAGGGTTTTTTGCACATTATCTTCTGCGTGAGAATTGATCGTAATAGATACGGATCTGAATACGCGACTGGAACGCGGCTGTTTGTAAAAAGCACACGATTTCGAACTCGCGTAAATGTACATTTGCTAAATGCGATAGCATGAACCCTCTTCGAAAACATATGTTCGAAAGTGCTAAATGTTGCATTTTAAATGTAGCAAAAACGCTGCATTAGCAGAAACCACAAAGCACGATGAATGCCGTTACGAAGTAGGTCTCTTTTGGCGGAAAGACGACGTCAAGCTACCAGATAGTTACGACATGGCATAAAAGCGTCTGCTCAACATCGAGTCGCACATGAGACATGCAATTCGCCAGAAGCTACAAAAGAGAAATCGAGAAGTATATTAGCAAAGGTTACGAGAGGCAGCTCTCGGTGGAAGAAGCCAGCATAACCAAATCCACGACCTGGTATTTGCCCCATTTTGGTGTGGTGAACGCCCACAACGCGACACCAACCAATACGCATTTATATTATGACGTCAATGATATTCGGCGCTGCCTCTTCTCCGTGTTGCGCAGAATATGTAAAAAAAATACACAAATGCCAGCAAGTTCAGTTCCCAGCGACCAAAGGGTGTCGATGCCGTTATCAACAAAACATACGTTGATGACCTCGTGATCAGTTTCCAAGACGTCCAAGAGGCCGAAAAAACTATTCGGGAGGCAATTGGAATTAATTTGTGTCAACCCACAAATCTTAGCAAGCGAGACTAAATAGTGAGAAAGATATGCAGTTAACAGTTGTCAATATTGAGAAAAGAGCGACGGCCGACAAGGCATGTATAGGAACACTTCCTCAGATGCCTTCGAGTTTCACCTAAAATTTCTTAAAACACCTGCAGACATTCTGCGATGTGAACGGCCTCCAACGAAGAGAGAGTTACTAGGTATCGTAATGTCAATTTACGATCCTTTCGGTTTTTTGGCAAACATCACAATTGTTGCGAAATTGTTGATTCAGTTGACGTGGAAACAGAACATTATGTGGGATAAACAACTGTCGCATCCGCTGGCCAAGCAATGGAATGCTTGATGGACTAAATTTCAATATGTGAACTCATTCGCTGTACCTCGTTGTTATTCGAGTATGTTACCAAGCGCCGATAACGTCCAGCTGCACATCTTTGTCGACGCTAGTACAGACGCATACGCCGCCGTCGCCTATTTACTAGTCAGTCAGGGGGACGTGGTAGAAGTAGCACAGGTATGTGCGAGATCGAAATTCGCGCCGCTCAAACCGATGACAGTCCCACGCCTGGAACTGCAGGCAGCAGTCCTTAAAACTCTGTTAGAGCAAAACAACGAGATTCGCATTGACAGTACAACCTTTTGGAGCGATTCGCAGACCGTAATCCTCTGGATACGTTCTCACTCCCGAGCGTATAAGCCATTCGTGGCGCATAGGATTGTGGATATCCTGTCAGCAAAGACGGCGGAACAGTGGCGCTGGATACCCACAGCGTTGAACGTGGCAGATGATGCCACACGTGCGTACCGATACCTGAGCCGTCAATAAACAGCCATTGGCTACGTGGACCAGAGTTTCGGTATCAGCAAGAGGGACAATGGCCGCGAGAAACCATGCGGTCATCCGTCGAATGTGCCAACGAGGAGCTAACTAGCCGAAAGCTTCTCTGTACCGCAGGTGAGCCGTTAACCAACTTTACTAAATTTTATTTCTTTCTGACGCTAGTAAGACTCCTGTCCTGGGTATTGCGTTTTGTCAGCAATGCCAGGAGGGAAGTACGCAAAGAAGAACTGCAAGCCGACGAACTGACTGCCGCTGAAAAGCAAATATGCCGCATTGTACAACAACAAGCCTATCAAAACGAGATCGATCTGCTAAGAAGATTGCCCTGCCAAAGAATAGCTGCCTACATCCGCTAACGCCTTACTTAGACGAAGGTCTACTCCGAGTCTACGGAAGAATAGACGCAGCATACTGTCTACCATTTTCCGCACGCCGCCCGATTATTTTGCCGACAGACAATTATGTCACAAAATTAATTTTAGCTGAACACCACCGAAAACGACATCACCTTAACGAATGTTTGACGATAAACGAAATTCAACAACGATATTGGATCCCCGCCATTCGCAGAGTTGTGAAGTATGCCAAGAAATACTGCCCGACTTGTATATACGACAGAGCAAAACCAGCAGCACCATTGATGGGCCAGCTACCCAAAGACCGTCTAACGCCTTACGTCCGACCCTTCACATACAGCAGAGTTTACTACTGCGGTCCGTTCTACATTGCTACCGGGCGCAGAAGAGAANCCAAAGACCGTCTAACGCCTTCCGTCCGACCCTACACATACAGCAGAGTTTACTACTGCGGTCCGTTCTACATCGCTATCGGGCGCAGAAGAGAAAAGCGATGGATTGCATTGTTTACATGCTTGACGACTCGAGCAGTGCACCTAGAGTTAGCTGAAAGTCTTTCCACATATGCGTTTCTCATATGTCTTCGAAATTTCGTTAATCGTCGTGGAGTGCCCATACGCATTCGAAGCGATAATGGCACTAACTTTGTTGGAGCACAGAGAGAGATGAAGGAGTCGGAGAGGATGTTCGATTTCGAAGCAATCGGTCGTGAGCTGCCNCATTCGAAGCGATAATGGCACTAACTTTGTTGGAGCACAGAGAGAGATGAAGGAGTCGGAGAGGATGTTCGATTTCCAAGCAATCGGTCGTGAGCTGTCGTAAGAATAAAATCGAATGGGTGTTCAACTGTCCCGCGGATCCAAGTAGTGGGTGCTGCTGGGAGCGACTAACGACTCCTAATAAAGGTTTTTAAAGAAAAAGCGCCAGGATGGAGACATTCCGCAGTGTGATGATTAAGATAGAGAACATCATCACCAGTCCTCCAGCTTATGAGATGGTAACAAAATTTACCGGTTACAAGAGTATACAGAATGCGGAAAGGGTTTAAAAATTTGCAGGATCTTTATTTACCGGTTACAAACTTTTTATTACCAGCGCAGAATAGACCTGTTAACGACAGAATTCGTTAGACATGTCGATAAAGAAGTTTACGAGGATTGTCGTTAATTACAAAGACAAATATGGCAATATTGACGTTTGACACTCAATATTTAAAAGAAACATTTTATTGTTGCGCGTATTATTGTTGTCGAGATTGTTGTTTGTGAATACAATATGAAAAAAAACAAAAGCGCAAAAGCTACTACGGAACAGTACCATAGGATGCTGGACTTTTTATTTTGCAATAAGGGCCTCGTGCAAGGCGAATTTAATAATGTGGTGTTAGCCGTATATAAGTAAAAAATTATACGCACAATTACAGTATGAATTACAACAAACACATCATTTTCACGTTATGCTTTCTACGTCTAAAAATTCAGCTGTGGCTCTAGTTTTCGACGTAACAGTACTTGAAAATTTGTTTAAATTTTCAAGTTTTTTTTTTTTTTAATAACTCCGACAAAGTCCGTTAAAGTCATTTTACTAAACTTTATCACGTGACTATTTTTTAAAATAACCTTCACTATAAAAATCAGTCATGTTAAAATTTTTATTAAAACAACACAAAAACTGAGTTGTTTACAAACAAGTTAAACTTGGAGCAAATGTTCAAGTGTCGTTATCTAGAACACTGGAGCCAATCTGACAAAACGGGGGAAGCCATTGAATTTAGAGTGCCCCAATTAAGTGAGATCAACTATCAAAACCTTTGCCTAAGTTTTCAACTTTCAATGTAATAAATAAAAATTATAATAACAATAAGCACATCTATATGTGATAAATGTTTATTTATTAGTTTTTTTTTTGTTATAATAGTTGCCTAATTTTTCTCAATAAAAACTTAAACCAATTTTATCGTTAGGCTTTTCAACGACAAAATATTCGTAGCTAGGCAAATTTCGTTAGACAACTGTCAAAGCTACCGACAATATTCGCTAAAAGTGTGCTTGAGAATTGCCATTAACGAAACTTGTCGGAATCGTTAGCTAACGATACGAATATTGTCGTTAAGAAAAATGGGAATCACACTACTGATGACAATACGAATGGAAATTATAATAGCGAGGTTTTAGTTTTATAAACTATAATTTTATTTATACATCTCTCCAATCAAAATGCGTTTAAGACACAGTTATTACCACCTTTCCGCGTAAATGGCCGTGTTGTACTTTTTCATAAGCCTGAGGCAGTTGTTCAAATGTAAATGAACTATCAATTAATGGCAGTAGCTGAAATTACCATTATTATATAAGAGATGTTATAGGAATGGAAATAATTACCTTATTTCTCTCTACCAATTTGGAAAGCATTTCCATTCCTTGAGGAGCTGGCGTGAAGAACCCCCATTTTATTGTTCCCACTTTCGCATATAACGTTTTTGAATTCGATTCGACCACCTCCGTAATGTTTTTGATCATTCCCAATGCAACACCAAAGTCATCCATATTCCGTACCAAAGGAGAAGAAAACGTTATATATTGTCCAAACTTAAATTTGATGTGGGTAGCGTGCTCTGTCCCTTGACCTGCACAATCTAATACAATATCGAACGGTGCATGACGATGCAAAGCTTCGAGCTCTTCGGTATTTTTATAGTCGACTACGAAATCAGCACCTAGATTTCTTACAAGCTCGAACGCTTCTTTACTGCAAGTCGCGAATACAGTTGCCTTTTGAGACTTTAGTATTTGTATCGCCAGAGACCCAACACTACCAGAACCGCCTATCACTAAGATTCGTTTTCTTGCTCTTCCACCGGCACTGGATAGTGAATCACAAAAGCCCCCTATACGACCAGTAATGTAAAGACCCGACCATGCGGTAAGTCCGGCATAAAGAACAGATGCAACTTGTTCATTTGATAAGCTCTGAGGAGCAGGAGATATCTAAACAAAAGGGTTTATTTAAATAATTAACAATATATATGCTTATATTTTACACAATAATCTGGTACAACAACGTATTGGGCGTGTGATCCATTTTTCTCCAATGGCACAACGCCCCATACTCGGTCGCCCAAAGATGCCTTCTTATTAACTGCCATTCCGCATTGTATAACTTCACCACAAAATTCACGTCCGAGAATTAAAGGAAATTCAATCGCATTGGAAATTTTACATCGTAGCTTATTGAGAATTTTCGACCCATATCCACCTTTTTTAATAACAAATCAAATTTGAAGAAATGCTACCTAGTTATATTTAATTTGGGAAATCTTTAGCTATTTGTACAACGATTTAGGGGTGGGGGCGGAGGGGGCCAGCTACCCAAAGACCGTCTAACGCCTTCCGTCCGACCCTACACATACAGCAGAGTTTACTACTGCGGTCCGTTCTACATCGCTATCGGGCGCAGAAGAGAAAAGCGATGGATTGCATTGTTTACATGCTTGACGACTCGAGCAGTGCACCTAGAGTTAGCTGAAAGTCTTTCCACATATGCGTTTCTCATATGTCTTCGAAATTTCGTTAATCGTCGTGGAGTGCCCATACGCATTCGAAGCGATAATGGCACTAACTTTGTTGGAGCACAGAGAGAGATGAAGGAGTCGGAGAGGATGTTCGATTTCCAAGCAATCGGTCGTGAGCTGTCGTAAGAATAAAATCGAATGGGTGTTCAACTGTCCCGCGGATCCAAGTAGTGGGTGCTGCTGGGAGCGACTAACGACTCCTAATAAAGGTTTTTAAAGAAAAAGCGCCAGGATGGAGACATTCCGCAGTGTGATGATTAAGATAGAGAACATCATCACCAGTCCTCCAGCTTATGAGATGGTAACAAAATTTACCGGTTACAAGAGTATACAGAATGCGAAAAGGGTTTAAAAATTTACAGGATCTTTATTTACCGGTTACAAACTTTTTATTACCAGCGCAGAATAGACCTGTTAACGACAGAATTCGTTAGACATGTCGATAAAGAAGTTTACGAGGATTGTCGTTAATTACAAAGACAAATATGGCAATATTGACGTTTGACACTCAATATTTAAAAGAAACATTTTATTGTTGCGCGTATTATTGTTGTCGATATTGTTGTTTGTGAATACAATATGAAAAAAAACAAAAGCGCAAAAGCTACTACGGAACAGTACCATAGGATGCTGGACTTTTTATTTTGCAATAAGGGCCTCGTGCAAGGCGAATTTAATAATGTGGTGTTAGCCGTATATAAGTAAAAAATTATACGCACAATTACAGTATGAATTACAACAAACACATCATTTTCACGTTATGCTTTCCACGTCTAAAAATTCAGCTGTGGCTCTAGTTTTCGAGGTAACAGTACTTGAAAATTTGTATAAATTTTCAAGTTTTTTTTTAATAACTCCGACAAAGTCCGTTAAAGTCATTTTACTAAACTTTATCGCGTGACTATTTTTTAAAATAACCTTCACTATAAAAATCAGTCATGTTAAAAATTTTATTAAAACAACACAAAAACTGAGTTATTAACAAACAAGTTAAAATTGGAGCAAATGTTCAAGTGTCGTTATCTAGAACACTGGAGCCAATCTGACAAAACGGGGGAAGCCACTGAATTTAGAGTGCCCCAATTAAGTGAGATCAACTATCAAAACCTTTGCCTAAGTTTTCAACTTTCAGTGTAATAAATAAAAATAATAATAATAAGCATATCTATATGTGATAAATGTTTATTTATTAGTTATTTTTTATTATAATAGTTTGCCTACCGATGAATTTTGCCTAATTTTTCTCAATAAAAACTTAAACCAATTTTATCGTTAGGCTTTTCAACGACAAAATATTCGTAGCTAGGCTATCGGCAAATTTCGTTAGACAACTGTCAAAGCTATCGACAATTTTCGCTAAAAGTGTGCTTGAGAATTGCAATTAACGAAACTTGTCGGAATCGTTAGCTAACGATACGAATTTTGTCGTTAAGAAAAATGGGTATCGCACTACTGATGACAATACGAATGGAAATTATAATAGCGAGGTTTTAGTTTTATAAACTATAATTTTATTTATACATCTCTCCAATCAAAATGCGTTTAAGACACAGTTATTACCACGTTTCCGTGTAAATGGCGGTTTTGCACTTTTTCATAAGCCTGAGGCAGTTGTTCAAATGTAATTGAACTATCAATTAATGGCAGTAGCTGAAATTACCATTGCTATATAAGAGATGTTAAAGGAATGGAAGTAATGAGCTGGCGTGAAGAACCCCCATTTTATTGTTCCCACTTTCGCATATAACGTTTTTGAATTCGATTCGACCACCTCCGTAATGTTTTTGATCATTCCCAATCCAACACCAAAATCATCTATATTCCGTACCAAAGGGGAAGAAAACGTTATACATATATTGTCCAAACTTAAATTTGATCTGGGTAGCGTGCTCTGTCCCTTGACCTGCCCAATCTAATACAATATCGAACGGTGCATGACGATGCAAAGCTTGTTGTTGTTGTTATTGTTGTAGCGGCTACTAAGTCCCGTTCGAGGCGGTTCATCCATCAACGTTGTCGCCTATTTCAGCCAGGGGGAGGCCCAGGAAGTGTGCTACTTGCAAAGGGGCTGTACATAGGGACAGGGGCGTTAGCTGAGTGGGGTTCTCAGGGCATGTGAAGAAGTGCAGGGAGTCATGTGGCGAATCTCCACATGCCGGGCATTGGTTGGGCACATCCTCGTTGATTCTGGTCAGGTAGCTGTTGAGCCTGCTGCAGTAGCCAGAGCGAAGTTGGGCTACTGTAGTGCCGGTCTCCCGAGGCAGACAAAGTTCTGTCCCGTCCACGTTGTTGTTGTTGTTGTAGCGGCTACAACAACCCCGCCCAGGACGGTTGGTATCTCAGTCATTGTCGTCAAGTTCCACTAACGGCAACCCTAGGAAGCGTGCAGCTTCTGTGGGGTTTGTCCACAGGGACAAGGCCGTTAGGGTTGATGGGTTTTCCGGGCATGCGAAGAGATGATTCGAGTCATGTGGGGTCTCTCCGCATGCCGGACGCTCATTCGGCACATCCTCATTCAACCTACTCAGGTAGGAGTTCAACCTGCTGCAGTAACCGGAGCGAAGTTGTGCGAGTGTTGTGCGTGTCTCCCGAGGCAGATGAAGCTCCGTCTCGTCTATGTCCGGGGGTGGTATGCCTAGAACGGCATTCACAGGTCTAGAGTCTACATAACTCGAGACTGAGTCCCTGTGAATGCCGTTCAGGGCCTGTCGGTACGCTGTCGGGTCCAGAGGTTGCTTAATGAACCTCTGGACTTCGTCCGTCAGTTCATATAGATGCCTCCTGACGTGCCTAGGCGAGGGCTCCTCTGCAAGCAGCTGTCTGCT
>NW_016160846.1:0-1590 GCF_001687245.7 Rhagoletis zephyria | reverse complement strand
AGCAGGTTAAACTCCTACCTGAGTAGATTGAATGAGAATGTGCCAAATTAGTGTCCGGCATGCGGAGAGACCCCACATGCCTCGAAACATCTTTTCGCATGCCCGAAAAACCCGACAACCCTAACGGCCTTGTCCCTGTGGACCAAACCCGCAGAAGCTGCACGCTTCCTAGGGCTGCCGTTAGTGGAACTTGACGACAACGACTGAGATACCAACCGGCCTGGGCGGGGTTGTTGTAGCCGCAACAACAACAACAACAACAGCAATTTCGCTTTACCATGGCAGCGGAACTTTTATGGTTTACAGTTATTTCAACTGAAATTAAAAGTAAGCGTCATGGAGTGCCGCAAGTGCGATTTTACAATTACAACCTTTCATTATTTATCGAAGTATTGATTTTTATGAAAAAAGCGCCGCAGGCGAAAACTTTTAATAAATAATCGCGCGATTGTCAACTTCTTTTTAATAACAAAATAATCTATCTTAGGTTGATAAAACTATGTGTTTGTTTAATAATTAAGTTAAATTCTATATTTTAATAGTGTTTAAAAAGTGAGAACAGTGATTTAGTGCATTTTTGACGTGTAATTGCTCATAGAAAACAACGAAATTTAACAAAAGTTTTTTGTTTATAACTTTTAAATGGTTAATATTAGCCCGCCCCCTCCGGATTGTTAATAGGGGGACCGAAAAGCGTCGATTGGTACCCCTCCCGACATTTCCGGACCTTTTTTACTGGTTGTTACCCTATACTAGAGAATTACCGTAATTTTAGGAAAAATTAATTATAGATAGTATGGTAGATTTACCACATATTTTTTAAAATTTGGGATTCTACATCTACCACACAAGGCTTAAAATCTACCACATTTTTAGACAGAACATTTGTTTACAATTTTCACATAACTCTAAAATTTCAACTTCTAATAAGATATATAAAAATTATTCAATAAATTTTTAAAAACGTACATCATAACTTTGGCTTTAAATATATCTGCGCCTTAACTTTTTAATATTTCGAAAATCCGCATATTTACATTTGCTAAAGTAGTATGCAATTGAAAGGAGTTCTTTGTTCCATCCTATGGTTTAATATATACGCAAAAATATAAGTTTGTAAAGGGGTCGAATATTTTATCGACTTAATAAAATGAGACATTTTAATCTGGGGAAACACGCACAAATACTTAATTCTTAATTACATACTATGTGTATACGACATACATATACTTCGAACACCGTCCTCAAAAGAGGAATAAGGATTTTTCTCAAATTAATTAAAATATTTTTTTCTTAACGATTATATTCTTTAACTAGAAAATGCCTTACATACTTGTTTTTGTATCAGTTGCGTTGTATCTATACGATCCACAAGCATTATCCCTGTAGGGAAAACACGAACTAGTGAACCAAATTTCTAGTTCAGTACTAGTTCTTTTTCGTCAAAAACGAACCAGTCCGATAGTAACTAGTCACGCACCAGGCCAAAAGCAATGAAATGTGGTACTTTCACTAAACAATTTTATTTCAAATTTTAAACACAGGGAAGGTAATCATTATGAGAAAAATAATTTAAATCAGCATTTAATC